>NC_085121.1:11847968-12153047 GCF_030269925.1 Bombyx mori
AATAATATATGTTTTATTCAGAATATAGAATACCCGATATAGAACTGATCAAAACAAATCAAATTTACATAAATTTCTAAATATTCGTATTCGGTATGCTTACTTTAAAAAGCAAAAACTCAAATTTTTTGACTGAGACGTGTTTGCTTTTATACACTTCAATTTTCTATAAATTATCGTAAAACCTTCAAAACACAACCGTAGCGAAATACGATAGTGTATCTGTATGTTATTTATCAAACAGACTAGATATACCCAAAAATTTGGTTATTAAATGAATTACTATAGTCGACAATCCGTAATGTAAAACAAAACCGTATTTTTTTTTATTGCTTAGATGGATGGACGAGCTCACAGCCCACCTGGTGTCAAGTGGTTACTGGAGCCCATAGACGTAATTACGCCACCCCCTAGAATACACACAATACAATACAATACAATACAACAGTATAATAGTGGTGATGTACTATTAAAAAAGAAGATGTATTTTATATAATTTATTGTTAAAGAGATTATCTACCATAGACACTATGAAGTTAATGCAGTAAACTAGCATAGTGGCTTATGTTCCATGGCCGCCTCACCTTGCCTCCCCGTATATGGAGATAACGACGAGGCCATACATACGTAAAACGTTGCACAACCACCGCCAATACCGCTTCCTTTAAAGTACACTTTTATCTGTGTCGTTAAGTGGAATAGCTATCACCTCGATCGAATCACAAGTGAATTAGTTCGCCAACATCGCCCTACACGGAGATGATTGTTAAAATGTATGGTAAATGGATCGAGAAATCGCAACGCAATCCCGATTGCGGAACTTAGAAAGTTGCATCAGTGTTCAAAGTTTGAATTATTCAAGGTCAAACATATAATAATATACGAGCCGTGCTATTGTAGTAATAAACGCTGAGAAAATTACGCTACGTCAAATGCAAATAGTAAAACTTACGAAATTGTGCGTTGATTTCGCAAAAAGTTCATAATGAATAGGTTTAATAAAGTACAAAGTTGTGTGTAACATGAATAAGCAATAAAAATATAATGTAAGCTTTGAAAATTTTGGTCAACATTATACATACATCAATGTTTGTTCGTGTTACAGAATAATTATGAATTCGTTGTTAATAAATCTACTGGTTTTTCTTTCGATGGATCATGAACTAACTAGCGTCCTAGAATAATGAATACCTAAGAAATAGTAGTGAAAACAAAAGAACACCTCGTTCAACATTCATTCTTTTTTTTTTATTGCTTAGGTGGGTGGACGAGTTCACAGCCCACCTGGTGTTAAGTGGTTACTGGAGCCCATAGACATCAACGACGTAAATGCGCCACCCACCTTGAGACATAAGTTCTAAGGTCTCAAGTATAGTTACAACGACTGCCCCACCCTTCAAGCCGAAACGCATTACTGCTTCACGGCAGAAATAGGTGGGGAGGTGGTACCTACAAGCGCGGACTCTCAAGATGTCCTGCCACCAGTAAACTAGTCTCAATAGAAGCAACATACATAATATAATATTAGAATTGATCAATTATTACGCATTCTATATTTATTCTTTGCTAATATTTTAAATTATGAAATAATATGCAATATACTCGTACTACCTACTTATATGAAATTGCTTCAATTGATCTTTCATATTAACAATATTGTAACAGTAACTGAATTTGGTGAATATAATAAAAAAAGACTGCATAGGTTTACACTAAACTCACTCACTTCGCTTCATTACTTCATTCATGACGTCATTTGAGGCCAAAAAATGACCGATTAAATATGTATAGTATAAACCGATGTTTTCTATAAAACAGGGATTATCTACTTTGTGATATTAGGTTTTGATTGATCATAAATCATTAAATTTATTTTTATTTTGTGAGTTAAAACGTTAATATTTTGCAATGAACGTCATTATATTATGATTTCAGTTATATTCAAAAAATCTAATTATAAGACAGTAAGTACGATTTATATTAATGTGTTATTGGTGTCCGATCGATTCAAATTACGAAAATCTTCAAAACTAATGACTCAGTAATACTTACATTTTAAAAAAAATATTCAAAGTTGGCTCCGAATTGCACATTAGAACCGTATTCAATGAATATTCCTAATACCATGATACCTTGCGTAGTTACTAATAATATAAAAATACTAATGAGAAACATCTTATTGTCCGTTACCTAACAATATTGGACAAGTCAAATATCCTTTTTTGAACAACAAAGACAAAATAGTGCTGCCAAAAATAGGTTAATGATACGCAATACTAGCTATTTATGAACGCACCAGATATATACTATGTAACAAAATCCTTGGAAAATATTAAGTTATTTTTTCTCTACTAACAAGTAAGAAAATTCGATTTATGCCATATTTATATCTAAGCTATGTAGTGCTTTTATATATAAAAAAAACATTTACCGTAAAAAAGAAGATCTTGGACTTTTTCCACGGAATACACCGTGCCCTTCAACTTCTAACTCATCTGTTATCCTATTAACACGTAGTTAAGACGAAGAATAAATTGCGCGCTGACGCTTTATAGACCTGAAACATTCTGTTTCAGGATTTTCATAGAAATGAAAAATTTTACGATCCTCCAATAATTTAATCAAGAAATGTTCAATTGAATTATGGATAAATGAATATAAAATTGTTCTAGGTGAAGCAAAGAACTTGCCAGGTCGCAATCATGGTGCGGCGTGTCATCGAGACATATACTGCGTGCTGTCGCTCGATCAGGAGGAAATATTTCGTACGTCCACCATGGAGAGAACACTTAAGTAAGTTTCATTTTCGATTCACTAGTAGAAGAAGCAGTATGAATATAAGTCCATCGCGCTACCTCCTCCTCCTCCTTGCGTCGATAATCCTCAGTGCTGAGGGTCGTGGCCTCCTCTAATCACTTTCTCCTGCATCATCTTGCGCCATTCCCGCCTGTCCTCGGCTGTGTGGATAGCAACGTGGACTGAGGTATTGAGAGTGGAGCGTATTTGGTCCGACCAGCGCATTGGATTTCTGCCTCTGTGCCTTCTCCCGCATACCTTGCCTGTCACCATTAGCTAATAAAAGAGGGTATACATAACATGCCATTTTTTTTTTCGTGTCAAACCGGGATGCTTACGGAATTTCGTATATGAATAAATATATGTAAAGGGTACGTCGGGGTAAGATATCTATATATTAATACGTGAAGCAAAAACTTTGTATCTCTTTTTACGAAAATTGCGCGGACGGAGGAGTATGAAATTTTCCACACTTATAGAGAATATAGAGAAGAAGTGCACAATGCTAATATTTTTTTAAAATAATGCTTAAAAGATACATTAAATCAATAAAGAAAACATTACACACACTACATACCATGTATTTGACGCACACATGCATGCATACTATTTATTGTCGAACTTTTGTTCTCGACGTCTGTGGTCAAATTGAGAATAGATTAAATAATGTTTGTCTTTATTAATATTTTTTTATAGTGTAGTCTTGGCGAAATTTGTGATTATAGAAGTATAAAATACAATCATAAAAGTGTACAAACTTACAATTCCAATTAATTATAGTCGATTTTCGACTACTGCGGGACGTCTAGTAATATTAAAAGAGCAAAATAAAAAATATGGTAAAAAAAATGACTTACACCAACTTGTCCTTAAAATAATATTTATAAATAATTTCGCAACAAAAAATCACTTTTCTACAGCAAAATTAGATTTACTTTAGTATGTATTTTGTCTATATCTATACTAATATTATAAAGAGGAAAGATTTGTTTGTTTGTTTGTTTGTTTCGAATAGGCTCCGAAACTACTGGACCGATTTGAAAAATTCTTTTTCCATTAGAAGCCGACATTGTCCCTGATGAACATAGGCTACTTTTTTTTAATTTTTTTTTATTTAATTTTTTGGTATCATGTGTATTTTAATGTTTCCGAAGCGAAGCGAGGGCGGGTCGCTAGTAATACAATAAAGATTTGGGATAAGTATTATAAGTATTCAGTTAGTTTCTAATAAACATACAACAGATAAATGAAAGCGGGACATTTTTGCTCTCGTTCGGGACAGCGGGACAATCTCGCCGCTTTAGCGAGACGTATGGTCACGTTAGATATACAGGAATGTTTTATGATTTCAATAACTTAAAAGCGAAGACGTCGGTGTATATAAGGATTTCCTAGTTTTTGCTCGGTCGAGAGTTGAAAAGAATAATTTGCATGCAAAACATGCTGCCTTCTTAATATGTATTAAAAACGAAGTTGAAAAATAGTCTTCAAAAAATCGTTCACATGACGCTCTAATGGAATCTTTGTTCAGTGTCCCGCCTCATTTCCGCTGTTATCGGACGGGAACCGTTTGCCAACGTATTTAGGAAGAGCGAACCAATTCATCAGGTCAAGGTTTGCCTAGATTTTGAATCAAACCCGTTCAATGAATCATTAAAATTCATAGCAATATGTATAATAGGTATGTACATTGGAAATATGAAATCGTAAAAGTTTTTAATAACAATATTCTATTCACGATTTTTGAAGCTGTTCCATTTTTTATTCTACAGAACATACAACTAGTTGTTAAACCAGTGATTCTCAACCACTGTTCCGCGGCACTTTTGTGTGCCGCCAAATTTTGCAAATATATAAAAATGTTAATATTATTAAATTCTATAATTTTAAAAGAAAAATATTTTAAACATGAATATATATTTAAATCCACAAAAAAAATGTATAGTATATTTTAGTTTATTTCGTATATTAAATTTTTTTGATAAACTATTTATGCAGTGTGTTGTAGTAAGTAAATAATTTTTATCCTTTTGTGTGCCGCCAAATTTTGAAATCGTTAAATATGTGCCGCAACAAAAAAAAGGTTGAGAATCACTGTGTTAAATAAATATGGAATACTTAAATTTTTCGCGCTAAGATCCAATTACGTAAAAATAATAAGAGTAAAATATATGTATAGTCACCGCAAACAAAAAATTACAAAGATTACAATTCAGATTTACTTTCTGTTTATTAAATTATAAACATAGTATGTACTACTCGTAGATACGTGCGGCTATCATTCACGCTCGTACGACTTCCGGTGTTTCACCGATACTCGTCGTGCCAATTTGAATAAGCCATTCGTCTGTCAATAGCTGTTCAACTCATTTATGCTGTGACACTATTGATCGAGTATTCATTTGATTCGCAGAGACGAGAAACAATGGCCTTTGAAAATGAAATGACTCCGTGGAGTTATTCATTCTCACAGTTTTAAAACAATTCATTATTGTTTTGAACGTAGCATATGTATGTACTGTCTTAAGTATGTGAAAGCAGTTTATTCTATAGTTATTTTATCTGAACTAGCTACGTTTTTACTGGTGGTAGGACCTCTTGTGAGTCCGCACGGGTAGGTACCACCGCCCTGCCTATTTCTACCGTGAAGCAGTAATGCGTTTCGGTTTGAAGGGTGGGTGGCAGCATTTACGTTGTAGATGTCTATAGGGTCCGTTAACCACTTCAAACCAGGCGGGCTGTGAGCTCGTCCACTAATCTAGGCAATAAAAAATAAAATTAAATAAAACATTCCATCTTATCTCTATATATAAAAATGAATTTCTGTTCGTTAGTCTCGCTAAAACTCGAGAACGGCTGAACCGATTTGGCTAATTTTGGTCTTGAATTAATTGTGGAAGTCCAGGGAAGGGTTAAAAGGTAGATAAATATGAAAATGCTCGGAATTAAATAAAAATAACAATTTTGTTTTTCCTTTGATGTGTCCCCCGTCGGATCGATTCCTTTTGTTTTAAGTTTATTTTATACAAAAGTTTAGGTATTTTTTTTATCGATTGAGGCACTACGAAGTCTGCCGGGTCAGCTAGTAAAACATAAATATGGTTAATGCACTTGAAATATACAGCGTGCTTAGTGCGAGTTTTTTAACGTTCTCGATAACGTAAAAGTTAGCGCTCATATTTGTATGGAATTTGATCGTTTGCCTACGTTTGCCGCTAGGGGCGCTGTTCCAACTGCATACAAAATTGGGCTAACTTTTACGCTATCGAGAACGTTAAAAAACTCGCACTAAGCACACTGAATTGAATTTCGGTATTAACATCAAACTGTTAAAAAATAAAGTTCGTAATCATGTAGCGGTTTAGGGGAGGCGTTGTTATAAGGGCGGCACTGCGGCGGCGCGCCACGTCCCGGATGTGCTTCCGGTACGTGCGACCGCGTGGAACGTCCCTTCCGTTCCACCCCTCGCCATTCAGCTCCCGCCATCAATGGAACACGCTCCAAGAGAACCAATGAATGGCCCTAGGGTTTTGTTTGACCGTATTCAGCTTAAAAATTCAATTCTCGAATGCAGGATACGATGTTGAATCATTTTTAATACATCAAAATGTGTATCCAGTTTACTTAAATACATACTTATTATTTACGTATATAAAATATCGACTCGATTATATAAGACTTATGAATTCGTTCATCACTAGACATCATAATTAACACTAAAGTTTATTGAATTTTCATTTATATATATAATAATAATTTTTAAACTATGTACGTGTATAATTTTATCAACGTATACTTTCTTAATCGATTTTTAGTGAAGTTAAAATTAACGCATAACAACTTCAGATAGTTGATGTGTTCGCTTGTTTGTTAATGAACGGAAGCGATAATAATTTAGTGACCCAAGAGGTGAGGGCGGCCACTTGTGGATATCGAAGGAAATGTCACGTCACTCGTCATTTTAATGGGTTCTTTGTCTCGCGATACCTTATCAATGCGCTTACTATGTACATACGTCTGTGTAGTTTTGACAGATGCGTCATAAAGGCGCCAACGATAAACAACTTACATAATAATGTATTTAAAACTTATATTGAAACGGGAAAGGAAACTAGAACATATTTATGCATACGGTAATCTATATATTAATACGTGAAGCAAAAACTTTGTACCCCTTTTTACGAAAATTGCGCGGACGGAGGAGTATGAAATTTCCCACACTTATAGAGAATATAGAGAAGAAGTGCAAAATGCTAATATTTTTTTAATATTATGGATTAAAAATACATTAAATCAATAAAGAAAAGATTACACACACTATCATGTATTTGACACACATATACTCTTTGTTTGTCAAACTTTTGTTATTGCTAAAAGTCTAAAGGTAATATTACGAGTATTTGTCTATAGTGTAGTCTTGGCGAAATCTGTAACAATAGAACCATAATAATGTTGAAACTTATAATTTCAATTAATTATAGTCGAATTTCGACTACTGCGGGACCACTAGTAAATAAATAAATAAATAAATACAAATGCACGTTGTAATCAGTCTTATTCATGAAGCCATAAGGCGGCGATGTTGTTCATTAAACAAATATGCGATGAGTACAGTCGTAAACCGTATACTTATTTAGCCCTGAGGCCGTTCCACAAACGGAAGCTTTCAAGTGATAAATTAGTACCGGAACTTGGTGGTACGTAAAACGATATTCGCGTCCGAGTGGTCCACGAAACGGACGCGGCAATCTTAAGTGCATTGCTCTGGATTCCTGGCCCCCGTGCTATTTTGCGTTTGTACGTCGCGTTCATAGCGGCAACGCGTGTAGTGATGTAGGTGTGCCGTTGTGTCCTATTTAAAAAGCGCGTCAAGTGCGGGTCGTGCTGTGTACAACTTCCGTTCCACACAAGCGTATCCAGCTAATCAGATTAAACGCGTGTTCTCTAGTAGTAATGCCACGCCTGTCTCATAATAAAATATGAAACACTGAATGTTTACTCGGTTCTGAGATATTGAGAAGCCCTTAAATGGGTAGTCGAAAAACAACGTATTTTTATATCTATATTATGTTAATACGTGAAGCAAAAACTTTGTATCCCTTTTTACGAAAATTGCGCGGACGGAGGAGTATGAAATTTTCCACACTTATAGAGAATACAGAGAAGAAGTGCACAATGCTAATTTTTTTTTTAAATAATGTATAAAAGATACATTAAATCAATAAAGAAAACATTACACACACTACATACCATGTATTTGACGCACACACGCATGCTTACTATTTATTGTCAAACTTTTGTTCTTGACGTCTGTTGTCAAATTGAGAATAGATTAAATATATTGTTTGTCTTTGTTAATATTTTTTATATTGTAGCCTTGGCAAAATTTGTGATTATAGAAGTATAAAATACAATCATAATAGTGTACAAACTTACAATTCCAATTAATTATAGTCGAATTTCGACTACTGCGGGACCTCTAGTATATATTTAAATTACATCTCACACTCGACAATTTAACATAAAGTCTCTATTTTATTCGTCATGTTTTCAAATTGAAATGTTTACGTACAAGCAAATAAGGATATGATAACGCACCGACAACGCATAGCATTGTTGACAGTAGGTATAAATCGAATGTATACATACGAAAAATACGAAACCCCGTGTCCATTCATACAAAGCAACGGTTTGAAGTTTAGGAGATTCGTCTTTTGGATTTTAAATTAATAAGGTGATGCTTCGCTATTCAGAATGGGCGTCGTTACGTTATGCTATATTTTTTTATTTTAAACCTAACTGATGTTGTTGAATGACCATATCAGCGTCACCAGGCGAGTAGGTGAGCTCACAGGGCTTCGCAGAATCTACCACCGGATCGGAAACGCGACCCACTGAGAAGATCCGGCGAGAAACTCAGTGGGCTGACGCTTTAGTAGTACAGGATGTACGTATACAGAGTATATAGACAACTGAGCTAGTTCCACGTTACATAATGATCGATGAAGAATCTCTTACTATAAATAAAATAGCCAGCGATATGGTTGTACCTATGCAGTTGTCGATTATCGGAAGACTTCTCTGCAATTGATGCCAATAGAAATAAACGTATACGTGTAATAAATAAAATGAGTCATTCTGTAATCCAAATAACATAAAACAAGGAATGTGGATACCTTAATTGAGTAACATTTAAAATTAATTAAACACCATTAAACGGTCATTGACAATGTAAGCAATGATGTAATAATGGGTTTTTTTAAATTTTTTTAAACCACATACTTGTTTAGTTTTAAAAATAATTTGGACACGCCCCGAACAGTGGCCAGTAGATGTAAAAGCATAAAGGGCGTCACACACGGCGAAGATACTATAATATTTTATCTTAACATACAATATCGCTCGCTATACATTTTGTATGGACTATCAAATATATATATTATCTTAACCATGTGTAAAGCTGCTTTCACTGTGACTATAGTGCCATATGGTATAGCAGCGTATACTTAGCCAATAATATGTAGTACAGTGCAGTGTGAATGTGTCCATAACAATGTGTGATGAGCGATATGGTTGTGCTATGAGCTATATGCTATTATATCATAGCGTAGTCTGAAAGCAGCTTGATAGTTCATACAAAATGTATAGCGTGCGATATTGTATGTTAGTTTAACTGGTGATGAGACCCCTTGTGATTGCACGCGGGTAGGTACCACCACTCTGCCTATTTCTGCCGTGAAGCAGTAATGCCTTTCGGTTTGAAGGGTGGGGCAGCCTTTGTAACTATACTTGAGACCTTAGAACTTATATCTCAAGGTGGGTGGCGCATTTACGTTGTACATGTCTATGGGCTCAAGTAACCACTTAACACCAGGTGGGCTGTGAGCTCGTCCACCCATGTAAGCAATATTTTTTTTTTTTGTATTTTCGCCGTGTGTGACGCCCTTTATTGAAACACGAACGCGGTGCGTTATAACAAGTGCATTAATAAAGCGTGCTCCCCGCGCATTCAGCCGACGCTGGTTCCGGCTCCGGCTTATAAATACCGGTACCGGATGCGCCTGTAACTGAACCACTGCTCCCACTTTCTTAAAGCTATGCACTCATAAGTCAATAAACCCCTTTATACGGTTATTATCATGTTTTACAAATAGTTCATACGTTTGCTGCCAACCGTATTGCCTCGCCAACATTATTATACATCAAGGACTCATTTAAAACGATTATAATAATTGTAATGCATCGAATTCGAATTAAAAATATAAATTAAATTAAGAATGAAATGCCTAAGATACTATATAAGAACTATCGTTATCTCTATTTAAGACAGACAAGAGTCGTATCTAAAAACAGATTTCACATGAATATTACATGTAGGTATTGTTTACATCCTAAATCGGAAACAACATATCTATGCGATATGTTTATACTCAATATCGGTCTATCTCTAAGTCCTCGCGTGTTGGTTGATATCATGATAGTAATATAAACGTTATCAAATGTAAATAAAACAGCAAGGTTACCGGAAGTCTTGTTACCATTCGATGTTGGATCGATGTTGACGAATTATTATATTAGACTACATAACAACATTTTTGATAATCGGTTTGGATTTTAAATTGTTATTCCAGTATTTGTTGGTCGGAAACTATGTAGTATGCTAGCTATAGAAATACACCGCGATTAGGTTCCATTCCCGATCCTGCGGAAAGAATGGAAAGCAGTCGACGTCGCCCAAAACACGTCATCTCGGATCCTCCCGATCCACTGACGGTGCATCTAGGTACTTCAAGCACTGGTCACCGTTCTCGTCGAACCCGTCGCTTGCGACGAAGGGCTCGACGAGTAAATTAACTCAGACACAGCCCACTGAGTTTCTCGCTGGATCTTCTCAGTGGGTCGCGTTTCCGATCCGGTGGTAGATTCTGCGAAGCACGACTCTTGCTAGGGTTCGTGTTAGCAACGTCGTCAGGTTTGAGCCCCGTGAGCTCACCTACTAGTTAGGGTTACGCTGGAATAGCCTCTCAAGGCTATCAGCTTAGGTAGGAAAAAAAAAGCGCTTAGGTAGGTAAGTTTTATATTCACGCAAACGGGAATTTACTATTACCAGTTTATTTTTTGTGTAAAAAAAACTAATTACAATATCATACATGTGCTCTGTTTTTAATCATATGCTTGTAGCAAAAAGTTTCATGAAATGCGGTCGTATCGTTTTTTGTTTTAACTTCGAACCAATAATTAAACGAACAAAAGCACATACGTCCAGTCAAAATGTATCGGAAATATATGTTTTATTTACATACGGTTTCAAATTAAATTTTTTTTTATTAATAGATTGGCACGAGTGTTTTCCATTTAAGCGCGGAGTTTGAATTGCATCTATTATTTAGATTAATTCAGTGCTGTTTTTTTATATCAAAATTAGTGCGTATAGCAATTTCGTAACGGACTATAACAGATATGGCTCCAGCCGTTGTCATTCTTTTTCCTAAATTAATTCACTAAGTATAGGAAATAAAGGAGAATTAGCGACGGGAACTGAACTCAATTCCGGAAAAAGTGCTTAAAATATTTTTTGATACTTTGATTATTAATATGGTTAGCGTTGTGGAGGAACATACTTTGAAAATGATAAAGCAAATTTGGATGAATAACTAACATTTTTTGCTAACATAACATATTTTTTTAGACAGCAGCTTGGCTCTGCCTCTGGCATTGCTGAAGTCCATGGGCGACGGTAACCACTCACCATCAGGTGGGCCGTATGCTCGTCTGCCTACAAAAAAAGTTGATTGATCTTTTACCAGGACCTTTGACAGAGTAGTACACAAAAAGGTGGTACTTACGCTTGTACATCATATTTTCATATACTTTTTTGCGAATACGTATCATAAATAACTGATACACTTCTATAGTAATTTTACTGTTACTGTATAAATTACTTTAATAGCACAAAAAATATGTTTATAAAATGCCTAACGGTCAACTTTAGCTAAACTACATAATATTTTAAAATATAGAAATCTTAAAAAAAATTAAAGTGAAACAATCGGTCTGTTCACAATACGTTATATTCTGGCGAAATTTAAACAAGCTTAATACATTAATGTGGTGACAACGGACGTAGGTTTCGTGAGTAGCAATGGCATGCAGATTCTAGTCATTATTTGCAAGAAGTTAACAACGTCCGAATATCGTTTAATCGTCTCAATGTATTGCTAACGAAAATACCATAACAGAAATAAATGTATCCATATCCGGTAATAATTGCGAAAATATTGTATTGGACATATTATATTGAGTCATGTGCTGTTGTTATGCCTCTATGTGTCGTAACCACTTAACATTATTATATCCTGATTTGAGTTTGGCTGGTCTCTGACATAGGATTCTCAAGTCATGTTCGTTGAATTGCACAGATTTGAGTACCTAAAATGTTGTTTGGTGAATATTTTAATGAAGGAACGAAGATAATTCTTGTTATGTATTAAGGTAATAATTCAGTAAAATAACTAGGCCAAATTGATCATTAGTTTTTTTGGTTTATTTTTGTACCTATCTGCCAATGATTATTTATAGTATTCTATGAGCACACATGGAATGGTATAGGAGTTGTATTTCTGCGGGGAAGTAATAATGGCTTCCATTTTTAAGGACATTTTAATATCCGTTATTATAAAACCAATTGAGACTTTGAAACCACGTGCGGTCGGTCCTCAAATTATTGCAGCGTAATCAACGTTGTTTAGGTTAAGTGCACCCATAGGCCTTGGCTAGAAGTTTTAGAAGGCCTTATCAATACTAACCTGTATTTGGTCATTTCTTTTTAGCCCATTTTTCGGAGAAGAGTTCCAGTTTGAAGTTCCCAGACGATTTCGGTACTTATCAATATACGTGTTCGATCGTGACAAACATCTCAAACAGGACAAAGTGCTCGGAAAAGTTGCAATCAAACGAGAAGACCTGCACCGATATAACAACACAGACCACTGGTTCGCGCTGCGACCGGTCGACGCAGACTCAGAGGTGCAGGGGAAAGCTTACATCGAACTCACCCTCGAGGATTCGAGAAAGCGGTTACGGATGGAGCCGAAGCCCCCCGACCCGGACCCGGCCGCCGACAACTGCTCGACGAAGAGCAAACAGAACAATCTCGTGAGATTATCGGAGTATTGTAAGGAGAGCATGAGATTAGGATCTTGCTCGAGCTCGACGAGCAAGAAGCTGCTGAGCGTGGCGACAGAGCCCGCCATGTCTCTGTCGCGGTCGGAGAGCCTGAAGGATCGAGCACAGCTGACGTCACGCTCGAAGCCGCCCCTGCACGCGATGCCAGAGACCGACACCTCGCCCACTCCCACCGCCGCCGACTACTGGTCCGACCCGGAGCGGCACTGCGCGGCCAGGGTCGGCTACGACACCATACGCCTGCGAGTGCTCGAATGCTCCGAGCTCACCACCAAGAATGGACAGTGCGACCCCTTCGCTCTCGTCACGTTACTCTACTCGAACGGACGGAGAGTCGAGAAACGCACCAAACCCAAAAAGAAGACTGTCAACCCTCAATTTGATGAAATATTTTGTTTTGATCTCGTAATGGAAGCGGACCCAAAAGACAAAGACGGCTCCCAAACGGTAATTATACAAAAAAAATAACATTCATTTTCAATAAAGTATTCTGTCCTTTCTATTCTATTAACCACACATGCGAATGTTATTATTTCCATACAACAAAGTTAACGCTCATCATTCGCGCAGGCCGGCTTAGCGTGCGAAGCTAGAGTGTCGGTGTGGCACGATGCGACCACGCCCATATTTCTTGGCGAAGTGCGACTTCAGCTGCGGCAACCGACGCCCTCGCCCTTGCGAGCTTGGTGAGTTCTGCTGTCCATTACGATGTTCAATCAATCCTGAAACCCCATTTTAGTCGATTGTATGTCGATCGATCTAGTGGCTATCCTATTACCTATTAGAAATTCTAAAAACAGTTTTTTTTATTGCTTAGATGGGTGTACGATCTCACAGCCCACATGGTGTTAAGTGGTTACTGGAGCTCATAGACATCTACAACGTAAATGCGTCACCCACCTCGAGACATAAGTTCTAAGGTCTCAGTATAGTTATTAACGGCTACCCCGCCTTTCAAACCGAAACGCATTACTGCTTCACGGCAGAAATAGGCAGGGCGGTGGTACCTACCCGTGCGTGGACTCAAGAGGTCCTACCACCAGTAATTACGCAAATTATAATTTTGCGAGTTTGATTTTTATTACACGGTATTATTCCTTCACCGTGGAAGTCAATCGTGAACATTTGTTGAGTACGTATTTCATTAGAAAAATCGATACCTGCCTGCGGGATTCGAACACCGGTGCATCGCTCAACACGAATGCACCGGACGTCTTATCCGTTAGGCCACGGCGACTTCGATTCACCTACCCGTGTGGACTGAAGAGGTCCTACCACCAGTTTCGAAATCAATATTCAAATTACGCTGTCGGTGCAGGTTCTTCCTGACGTCGCGCGCGGGCGGCGCCCTGTCCCGCGGCGCCACCCCGCCCGGCACGCGGCTGTCGGCGGCGGGCAGCGCCACGCTGGGCTCGCTGAGGCTGCTGCTGCAGTACACCGTCGACCACGTCTTCCCCAAGAACCACTACCGCAGCCTCGAGGAACTCTTCCTCCGAAGTGTGCATCAGAAGGTATGTTTTGATAATCGATCCCATCTCCCAGAACGATTCCGGCCAGAGACCTGAGATGTGAAATCCGGTGGCCAATTTTGCACACTAGAGCGACACGTTAGTAAATCTGTTGTCAGACTTCGATGTGTCCTGTACACAGAGGGTCTAGTATTTGGTGCAAATAAATGATTAGCTCATGCCCAGTGTTCACACTTACTATTATTCTGAATTGTTGTCTACTGAAATACGATATAAAATTATTTAATATGCTAGTTTTCGGTGAAAAATATTTATATATGCTACCGTTATACATATGTATAATATTAGTGTATATATACATGGAAAAAAAATAATGTGCAAGTCAACAAAGATAGCATACTAATGGAAACATTAATGTAACATTCATTACTACAAGGATGTTTCCTGTTTGATTATGTACATCGTTCTAAATGTGACTTTATAAATTACTAATTATTTTCGTTTTATTTATTATTTATTGCCTGCCTATGGATAGTCGTCCATGATGAAAGTAATTTACAGAATAAAATGATGCTACGGTGGTCTGAGAGAAACAGCTCTGATGGCGAACATTTGAGTTTTAATGAGCTAGAAATAATGGTCCCCACTGGAATAGGCAGGATAGTGGACCGAGAGGATTCACAATGTAAATAGTCTTGAGATTAATCTCTAACGTAATTTGTGCTCATTGCGTGTTGCAGCCCACGACAGCGTCGGCGGTGTACATCCTGGGCGAGATTGTTGCGAGCAAGACGGACGCAGCCCAACCCCTAGTAAGACTGTTTATGCATCACGATCTCATCGTTCCCATCGTCAAAGAACTCGCCGATTCCGAAATATCGGCTCTTACGTAAGTCTCGGTCGAATCAGTTCTAAAGTTAGCATTTCATCTTCCGAGTGCAATAATCTTGGATGATTATTTTCAGTGATGCGACCACAATATTCAGAGGCAACACACTGGTGTCTAAAATGATGGACGAGGCGATGCGGCTCAGCGGCGCGTCTTACTTACGTGCCGTGCTGCGGCCCACTCTCGCTGCTGTGCTCGCAGAGAAGCGACCCTGCGAGATAGACCCGGCCAGGGTCAAACCCTCTGCCGCTATTACCGCTAATTTGACCAACTTGAAAGACTACGTTGAACGGGTAATTGAGTTTCATATGATATTATCGAGGGCGGAAAGGATGTTTGGTTTAAGCGACATTTTTACAACTCTACAGAAGAAACATAATTTGTAAAAAATGTCATAACAAAAAACTTCTCCAATTATTTGAAATGAGTAAACTTAATTGAAGTTCAATTAAAATAATCGAGCTGTTGATACTAATAACAAATAAAACGCACCTTTAATTACAACGATAAATGTCGCTTATTAAGCGAAATATCACATAAACCAAATAGCCTTAGAATTATCTCTGTCTCTTAGAATTAACACATCTCTAATCTTAATTATAATAATATTACATACGGGCGCGCCTCGAGCGCTGACGTTGTTGTTAGGCGACAAATGAAGAGCGGATAAAGCGTCGACAAGAAAGGTGCCTTTGAAATAAAAGTACACATAGTATAGACAAGTTTACATAATTGTAAAGGTGAACGTTTTCATGACAGGTGTTCGGTGCGATAACGTCGTCGTACGCGATGTGCCCGGCCACGATGTGCAGACTGTTCGACGCGCTGCGGCAATGTGCGGCGCGACACTTCCCCAGGAACGCGGAAGTGCGGTATTCTGTCGTCTCGGGATTCATTTTCTTGAGATTCTTTGCGCCCGCCATACTCGGACCCAGGCTGTTTGACCTCACAACAGAACAAATTGTAAGTAGAATCAAATAAAGCAATTGTAAGAATACACGAGCTGGCAGTAACACTACTCCACACTGAAATTACTCATACAAATGAATAACAGATACAGAACAGAAGCCACCGTATATCTATTTTGAGACATCGATTTGCACAACTTATACTGTAAAGTTTCATTCAGATGTAAAAATTGAAAAGAACAAATTGTAAGTAGAATCAAATAAAGCTATTGTGAGAGTACAAACTTGCAGTAACAAGCTTGCAGCAACCCCACTCCATACTGAAATTTCTCATACAAATGATTGACAGAGACAGAACACTATAGAACAGAAGCCACCGTAAATCTCTTTTGTGACATTGATTTGCACAATTTATAATGTAAACTTTCATTCAAATGCAAAATTTTAAAACTAGTAGTAACAAAATCTAAATATTTGACAGGATCCGCAAACCAACAGAACCTTGACATTGATCTCTAAGACGATCCAGTCGCTGGGGAACTTGGTGAGCAGTAGGTCTGCGCAGCAGGTCTGTAAGGAGGAGTACATGGCTGAACTGTACAGAAGCTTCTGCACGCCAAGACATGTGAGCATTTATTTACTTTGAACTTTGATTCGTCAAATCCTTTGTTTCACTATAGAAATTAGGCTTACGCTTACGCACATAAGGTTCCCAAATGTTAAGATGTTGTCGGGTAATTGTTCTCCTCCCTGAATTTAAAATTAAATTCTAAGTGAAATGTGACCGCTATTTCGTAGTATCCTTCACAATATCTGAGTCGTCTATTATCAAAGGTGGCAATCTGTGCATTTGGACAAAAAAAAATTATTGATATGTCAATACAGATTGATTTGAATATAATCGTCTCCTTCAAAGAATACGGTTCAAAACCTGCACTAAATAAAGGTTAATAGTTAACCTGTTATTTATCTAAGATGTCGTTCCGAAGAGTTTTGTGACTGCCAATGGAATACAAAGTCAATAATTCGTTTTTCTGATTTACCAATAATTGTCCAAAAGTCAGATTGCCGGCTTTGATAATAGTCGACTCATCTGCCTGTTTCTGCAACGATTGCAAGTGTTCGGGACATGATATTATGTAATTGCTTTCACCGTCTCAAAGTGGCAATTCCTAGCGCTTACCTATTTCGGTAACCGCTTAACTGCGACCTCACCCGTCTCAAGTTGTCTAACTTATAGTATAACCGCTCGCCAATCAACAATAATATTATAGGACACTACCTACAGTAATAATTTAAATTTCGGTTTACAGGTGCAAGCAATAAAGCAGTTTCTAGAAATAATATCAACGAGCACAGACACACAGAACAACAACGTACAAGAGACGCCTGTATTACTTAAAGAAGGGTAAGATATTTTTATAATCATGTATTAAAATAATGTATGAATATATATTTGATATTGAAACTTTTTAAATCATTTAATTTATTCATGCCGCCTACCTACCTGGATCAGATATGGGTATGTATGTTTTAAATATGTATAATGATTTCACTAGTCTTACATACTCACATACATTTGAGATTACTGTAGCCTATAGATGTCATTATCAGGAATATGAAGTCGAAGCATTATTATTATTACCAAAATTTTCCCAGTTATCCTACAGAATGGATCTGTCCATATTGAAATTCATATGAAAATTTCAATATTTTTAATACATTATAAAAATATGACTGGCTGTTCGGAAATACTCTTTGTGTATGGTAAAGATGCTAAAATGTTTACATCACAACCAATGATGAACTTTAGATCGTTATGTTATGTCGCGATAACATTTATTATAAATGTATATTTGAGTCGTCTATTATCAAAGGTGGCAATCTGTGCATTTGGACAAAAGTTTTTTATTGATATGTCAATACAGATTGATTTGAATATAATCGTCTCCTTCAAAGAATACGGTTCAAAACCTGCATTAAATAAAGGTTAATAGTTAACCTGTTATTTATCTAAGATATCGTTCCGAAGAGTTTTGTGACTGCCAATGGAATACAAAGTCAATAATTCGTTTTTCTGATTTATCAATCATTGTCCAAAAGTCAGATTGCCGGCTTTGATAATAGTCGACTCATTTGAAGAAGAAGCTATTTTATTTTTACTGGATAATAAAATTGGAGTCGAACAGCCAAAAATGGAGAATATTGGCAATCTTTAGAGGAGGTCTTTGTCGAGAGACAAGCGATTTCGAAAACCAAAACACCGAACGCCAAACGTAATACTTGATTATAAGTTAGATTTAAATTTAAGTTATTATGATCTAGAACGTATTGTTAAGTGAAACAGCAATAGTAACGACTTATTTATTTTATTTATAAAAAGGATGTATATGTAACCAGGACGATGATCAAACGTTCTGAAGGAGTGCGGGGCGGCGGCTCGCCCCGACGTCGCTGGACTCGCGCTCCGCACGCGCACGCCAAGCGGAGGCACTTCCGACTCACGAGGTACTTACTCTCTTCACAACAGAATCTTACTGTATATCTTTAAATTAATACGTAAATACTTTGTACCCCTTTTTACGAAAATGGCACGGACGGAGATGTATGAAATTTCCTACACTTATAGAGAAGGAACACAGAAGAAATGCTAATGTTTTTTTGTTATTATGCATTAATAATACATTAAATCAATAAAAAAAAACATTACACATACACTACTATGTATTTGACGCATACATATTATAACTCTTTGTTTATTGTCAAACTTTTCTTGTTGCTTAAAGTTTGTGGTCAAATTGAGAATAGGTTAATATTATTTGTCTATAGTGTAGTATTGGCAAAATCTGTGATTACAGAAGTATATTAGTCTTTGATAATAAAACTGTAATCATGTTCAAACTTATAATTTCAATAAATTATAATCGAATTTCGACTACTGCGGGTCCACTACCGAATTGTAATTACATACAGGGTGTGGTACAAACCATTGCAGCCAACTTATGGTTCTGTTAACGAGTAAGCAATAATAGCAATGTCACTATTTTGGAAAGTCTCCAAAGCGGGTGTGTATGTTACAGCGGCGAGCTGGTGTGGTCCCGGTGCGGGGCGCGCGGCGGCGCCCAGCGACTGTCGCTGTCGGGCGTGCTCGCCGTGGCGCCCGTGGACTGTCCGCCGGCCGGCGCGCCGCTCGGGACCAACAACATATTTCAGATAGGTAAAGTAGCTCTAGTCTTCAGTATTACTTAGCACGTTGACTGCCGTGTAGGTCACCGGTGCCCTACGCGGCGCACTGAAGTAACTATGTCGATTTCTCTCTTTGTTCTTCTTACTAAGGCGCCGGAATATCTAGTAGAGTCTGGGAAAGACGAATCCGAAGGAATTGACAAGGAATCTATTTCTAACAGACATAAAATACTAAAACATACATTATCAAACAGAAGAAGGCGAAGTTAGGCAATCCAGGCGCTTAGTAACAGAAATCGACATAATTTCTTCAGTGCGCCGCGTAGGGCACCGGTGACCTGCATGGCAGTGAATGTGTTAAAGAGTTGTATAATCCACACAACGCCCTCTCTGGGTTGGTGTCATCGGTTTAGTGCTTCGTGCTTGTTATTTGAATTTACTTGTCACCCTTACCACCCTATATCTAGAGGGCGAGGGGCTACATTTAAAAAAGCGTGTTATTCCATATTTTATTTGGCAACCAAATATGACCTTTATGTATTTTTTTTATTGCTTAGATGGGTGGACGAGCTCACAGCCCATCTGGTATTAAGTGGTTACTGGAGCCCATAGACATCTACGACGTAAATGCGCCACCGACCTTGAGATATAAGTTCTAAGGTCTCAGTATAGTTACAACGGCTGCTCCACCCTTCAAATCGAAACGCATTACTGCTTCACGACAGAAATAGGCAGGGTGGTGGTGCCTACCCGCGCGAACTCACAAGAGGTCCTACCACCAGTAATTACGCAAATTAAAATTTGCGGGTTTAATTTTTAATACACGATGTTATTCCTTCACCGTGGAAGTCAATCGAGAACATTTGTTGAATACGTATTTCATTAGAAAAATTGGTACCCACCCATTATTGAGTAGCATTGTCTGTTCTCACAGTGCACCACGAGCGCGTGATGTTTGTCCAGGCGAGTAACTGCGTGGAGCGAGCCGAGTGGGTGCGCATGTTGCTGGCGCTGTGCCGCCGCTCGCCCGCCGCGCCGCTGCACACCGGCTACTACGCAGACACGCACTGGACCTGGTACTTGAACTGTGTACTTGAGAACTACCCTGGTGGACGTCACTGTATTCTGATGCGGACTGTTGTTATTACATAAGCGTTTATAGTACATTGTGCACCAAGGGAGAAAAGTTGGACATTGTAAAAAACGTAGCACCCGTGGAGTACCGAATAACCCCCAGTTGAATAACCGGCATAAAAAAAAACAATTTAACTGTTTTAATTTTTTAAATAAACCTACTACTAATTGAATAAGAACTGTCTGATGAACTCATCTTTGTTTAATACTTACTTCACTATTAAATTTTATTGCCTTTTGTTTATTTCACTTTTACACTAAACACAATATTACAAATTACCCGAGCACAACAATGGCGGAGAATTTTAGGTGCGTGAGAGCAGACGTAGACACTAACGCGCATGCGCATGCGCAGTTGTCAGTACCCAGGGAGAAAAAGTTAGACTTTCTTCCCTGTACAGCGGGACGAAAACCGAACTTTCGGCCTAGGTAGGAGAAAAGTAACCTTCCGCAATATGTGGGCCGCGGCATTCAGTTAGCGCTGTCTCCGGTATATGGGCTCTAGTGACTACCAGTTGAGATTAGGCAGCATCTTATCTGTGTGTCATGTGTTAATACGAGTGTTTCCAGAACTTAATAATTTCGAAGTACATTATTCTTTTTAACGGTCTCAAGAAAGGTTACTTTGTACACCCTGTAAAATAATTTACGCAATTGTAGTATTCCTCTGGGCCTTATTTCACTCCATACCTACATGACGCTGGCTGGCTGTGCGGTGTCGTCCTAGAATAGTACCACCCCATCTCCTCTCTTGGATGTCGTAGCGTCCTCTGAGTATTATAATGTACTGCAGCGATCGCCAGTCGGTTTTTTTTTTCATTCCATTTGATGGCAGGCTGTATGGTGAGGTTGCACGAACGATCACCATCATCCTGCCTATTTTTGCCGGGAGCCCTCATGCGTTATGTTTAGAAGGGCGGCACAACCCCTATACAATTCAGTTGAAATTTTAGGTAGATATTACAAGATGAATGCCGCTATAACGAATGTCTATGAGTTTGGGTGATCATTTTACACCAGGTGTGCCGTGAGCCCGTTAACCAATATAAACAACTAAGAACCTACTTACATGGATACGGCTCATTGATCGTTTCAACAATAGTTGAAGCGTGTTACGATTTTATTAGTGATTTATATATGGTGAATTTGTTGTTTAGTTGCGGTCGCACGGAAGCAGTAGCGGAAGGTTGCGGTGGGACAGAGAACGGCATGGAGGCGGGGGACGGCACCGCGGCTGGCGTCGCTCTGGCGCTGCGGCTCGACCCGGCGCGGGACCTGCAGCGGCTGCACGCGCTGCTCGTCTCGCACGCCGCCGCACTCGACGACAGGCTACACCGACCTCAACGTGAGTACCACGTTCAGTATGCTTAGTGCGAGTTTCTTAACGTTCTCGATAGCGTAAAAGTTAAGCCAGTTTTATATGCAGTTGGAACAGCGCCCCTAGCGGCAAACGTACGCAAGCGACCCCACTCCATACAAATATGAACTAACTTTTACGCTATCGAGAACGTTAAAAAACTCGCACTAAGCACACTGTAATCAAAATCTTATCGTTATTTACTTGTGTTTGTTTTATTTAATTATTGTTTCGTTTCCAGTAACTACGAGTATAGAAGAACGTGAGGCAGAAGCGGCTACCCTACGAGAGTTGCAAGAGGCTATGTTTAACCTAGAGCACCAGCATCGAATATACCGACGGTCGCTAGCTCGAGAAACTAAATACGGAAGCAAGTAAGGAATTTTTCTATACGTTAATATTCATTAAACTAAAAGTATTTCTTAAAAAAGTATTTCAAACAATTGTTGCAGACAAGCGCCAATAGGTGACGACAACTATTTACACTTAGCCGGAGCAGGAGGGGTGGACTGCGGCGGGTTGCCGTGGCGAAATTGGCGCAGCGACGCTGCGGTCGATCTCGACGGTAAGCCGCTGCGGCGCAACGACATGACTTCGAGCACAGAGTCGCTGCGCCGGCACGCCGACGAGCGCTCGTCCGGTAAGTCGACGCGCTCCGCCGGCAGCGGGTACCTCGCCATGTCCTGCTTGCGGCACGAGCCGGCCGACGACAGCGACGCGTCGGAGCGACCCGCTCGGCCGCCCAAACCGGCACGACTATCGCCTCCCCGCGCCTTCATCGACCCTCCTGCCGACTATGTGCCGGTTGAACCTCCGCCGCGATGTCGAGAGTACGAGCTGATGTCAGACTTCGTGAGTCGGGCCCGCGCTCTTGATGATGAGCCTCCTCCCGCGGTGCCGCCCCGCACCCGTCCCCGCCCCGTCGAGCCGCCGCGTCCCTCTAGCGCTGCCGACGCCGTCTCCACAGATGACAGTTTGATCGATGAACTACAACGCGGATCATACTGTGTGCTCAGAGTGTGCGAAGACGAATCTCCAGTACCGGAGAACTTTGGGGAGGAGGCTTCGGAGGCCGTCGACCAATCTAATGAACCGTTCCAACGTTCGAGCGTACAGCGGAAATCAAACCCGACCCGATCTCGGATCAGTCCGACTCGACCCCTCAAAACATCCAGTTCGACTTCTAACGTGCCGGAAGCAGCTCGCACCGCTTCCTCATCGCGGCTTTTCGCTGAACGTCTAACTCCCTTTTTTTTTAAACGGAAACAAAAACCTCTTGAAGAGGCGACGGGCAACTCCCGACGTGAAGAAAAAGACAACATGTTCGGGCGCTTGACTCCGCGTTTCGGTCAAGCGAGGCTGACGGGGCGCGGACGGTCGCTGGAGCTGACTGCGGAGGAGGCTCGTCCGCGGCGCATCGAGCGCTCCGCCACCACAGTCAACATCCCCCCGCGCCCCATGAACTCATCGATCGTCGCCAACTTGAAGTTCCTGAGTCTGCACAGGTACGGGCCGCAGGAGGCGAACCGAAAGTCCCCAGGCGAGGCGGAAGGTGCGTCGTGGCGGCCGCAGCATTCCGCCTCGCTGTTGGCCACAGCCTCTACCGACATCCGCCTTTAACGTCGCTCGAGAACAAACTCCAAATAATATATTTTTCCATCGAACGAGGATATCAAACTTGCGAACAGTTTTGTTGTACATCTGAGCTACATTTTGCCTTATGAATTTGTCAGTTTCAAATAATACATTGCTTGCACTATATGAATGTACTTAAGTATGCATGTTTTGATATTAGACGTGTCCCTGTCAAGGCGTGTGTCTGTTATGTACATCATTAAGGGCCTTAGTACAAGTGAGGTCTGTCTGCGGCCGCGACCTTCGGGTTAACACAATATTATACTTAATCTGTGATTCACTTTACACACTCGGCTCATATTTTTAAATATTTTAGATCTAGTTTAAATGTATGATGTATGTACATAGTCAATTATAAAAGATTCGAGGAATTCGAATATTAAAATTGCTCTAAAAATTATTTTTAATTATAAATTTAGTTTTATTGATATTTTGTATTAAAAAGATTTGACTTATTGACTAGTTGTTTTAAGGTATTTTGGCGGCTATTACACTGTCAACGTATTTAAGTATAGTGCCAAGTTGTAAAATAAAACTTTTAATGTAAGGATGCATTTACTCATCAAAATCACTTTGCCTTTGACTGTCTAGTGCCTAAAATTGTTATAAGTTATGAGGAAAATTTGTCTGTTATTATCAGAAAATTGTCATCTATAGTTTTGTTATTAATTTAATAAATAATATTTATTGTACATAAACATTTACATACACTTAGGAATTTGTAAGGAAACAATACTTTAGTGTTTCTAAAGTATGTAACTGAAACTGTGTGAATTGTTTTAAAACATTTAAAAGATTTCATGGATTTAGTCTTGTTATGCTCCAAAATATATGTATGTGTTTAAGTTCTAATACATAGAAATAACAATGTCACAGGCACATAATCAGTGTATGTTTCCTTAAAATGGATTTGAATGTTTATGGTGGGAACTTAACCCTACGATTTCGTCCAATATTCTGTTGCATAACATTGTTCTGTTGCAAAATATGTTAAAAAGAACTGAAACGAAACTTTAAAAAGAGATTATTCCGAAATAAATTACGAATTCACTGCCAGCATTGTTATACCTATGTATAGTTTAACAAAAGAAAAAATGTAAAGCAGTATTAATATTAAAGTGATGATTTAACGTCTAACTATCAAGCGAGCCATCGAATTTTGTCAATTTTTTGCACTTTTACACCATGGTCTACGTGACCGTTGCTAGATTAAACTTTCTTTTATAAAATTCAAGGAGTATTTTTTCTTGGTAACGACACGAAAAAACGATAAATATTTATGAATAAGTCTACTCAAATATCTCTACGATGATGGCATTACAATGTTACACAAAATTCCTTGTAACATAAAAATATAATTTTCTAAATCTTAAATATTTTGCATATAAAGATATTATTGTTAATAATTACTCATATTTAGGACGTTCTGAAAATAAAAATTCAAATGTACAATAAATTTACTCAATATTTAATTATAGCATTGTCTAAAAGTCCAACATCAATATGTATAGCATTGTATGTCCTAGCTGCTCTTCTCGTATGTAAAAGAATTTTAATAATGTATAATGTGATGTAAAACGTATCCAAACAACTCACACACAGTGGCCAGCCTATTTATTACAAAGTAAGCCTAAAAACAATAAAAAAAGCGTTTTTCATCAGATTACACACAAGAAAAAAATGTACAAATGAATAATTATTATAAACATAAAATGTTATTTATTTCATCTTTTTTTTTCATTTTGTTAATAAACTTCACTGAAATTAAAATTTACATCAGTTTTGTTTAATTTAGTGATCAAGATCAAGTGAATCAAGGATTACAATTTCATATATCAAACGCAATATAGTTTGATGATATTTGTGGTTTTTTTGTTTTTATAAATTAGGCAACAATGGCATATTATAGCAAGAAACGAAGAAAGAAAAGAGACTATAGTAGAATTATTTTGTCCGTGCAGTTTGGGTCATAAAAAATCGGAACGGTGAAGCGAGTATTTCGCTCTCTCTTCCACTGACAAGCCTTATGGACGGGCATAGTGATGCGCATTATTGTTATCGATAAGCGTTATCGATAGTGTATTTAGTTTTGTCATTTTGTGGGTTAGTGATAAAAATGAAAGAAAAAATCACTAATCGAAAACTTACACCACATATCGCCGCAGCAAGTTAACGGCAACGGCAGAAATTAACACTTTGTAACTTTACGGGATCTATTCTTATTTCAGTAATATATTTAACACATTGTTGATAACAACACGTGCAAATATTATTTTGAATAAATTCTGCCGTTTTGATACAAAACAAAGGAGTAGCCATTGTGTCACTAAAGAAATTCAGAGAACGAATGCATGAAACACATTACTCTTCGACGTAATGTACTATAATTTTCAGGTAAGTACAAATGACATAACAATGTCTCACCACCCTTTGTATACCACCCCGCCGCTATGTACCTGCCATCGATGACTCATTTGTTTTTATCTATAATGGCGTTGCGTCCGCGGAACATGCTCACCGCCCTAGCCGGGCTATATTTTATGACCCAAGCTGCACGGACAAAATAATTATACTATAGTACAATAATAATCTACAATATATACATACCTACCATACGCGTATTATCTAATATATTAACTCTGTGAAAATGCGTGAGTATATACCGGTTATCGTTCTCGTCGCAAGCGACGGGTTCGACAAAAGGCTCGACGAGTAAATTAACCCACAAACACAGCCCACTGAGTTTCTCCCTGGATCTTTTCAGTGGGTTGTTTCCGATCCGGTGGTAGATTCTGCGAAGCACGGCTCTTGCTAGGGTTCGTGTTAGCAACATAGTCAGGTTTGAGCCCCGTGAGCTCACCTACACGTTAGGGCGAAGCTGAAATAGCCTCTCAAGGCTATCAGCATAGGTAGGAAAAAAAAGCAAGCGTCAGCATCTCACAGTAGTCTGCTGTTTTTTTAAGGGATTTTATGACCTGGTAACTAAGATCATGACTAAGGTCATGTCTTATTTTAATTTAATCATATTTTTATGATAAACTAGAGGTCCCGCAGTAGTCGAAATTCGACTATAATTAATTGGAATTGTAAGTTTGTACACTATTATGATTGTATGTTATACTTCTATAATCACAAATTTCGCCAAGACTACAACTATAAAAAATATTAACAACACAAACAATATTTAATCTATTCTCAATTTGACAACAGGCGTCAAGAACAAAAGTTTGACAATAAATAGTATGCATGCGTGTTGCGTCAAATACATGGTATGTAGTGTGTGTAATGTTTTCTTTATTGATTTAATGTATCTTTTACGCATTATTTTAAAAAAATATTAGCATTGTGCACTTCTTCTCTATATTCTCTATAAGTGTGGAAAATTTCATACTCCTCCGTCTGCGCAATTTTCGTAAAAAGGGATACAAAGTTTTTGCTTCACGTATAAAATATATATGGGATCGGATCGTTTCTGTTTTCTTGTCGGTTTCGTAACAAAAGTTTTTTTACATGAAGGGGTTGTCAGCCCCTTGCATAACCCCCGAAATGCAGGAGGACCACACCCTACTTTGGTCAGCGAGCCCATCGGACTTAGCCGGCAGCTAGCTAGGCTGTACTACCGACCACTCCCCCATCCGCCACCCGGGGGATAGTATAGGGCGTATAGAGCCAAATATTCTGGGGGAGATGAAGGCACGGAGGCTCGGATGGCTCGGACATGTAGTACGTATGGAGCAGGATCGGGCTGTGAAACGGGTGTACACGGGTGTACCGGAGGGACGCCGCCCCGTAGGGAGGCCCAAGTACAGCTGATGTGACGCTGTGGAAGGAAATTTACGGGAGCTCCAAGTGTCGGACTGGCAAGGTGTTGCGCAGCGCCGGGATGAATGGCAAAGTTTATTGTCGGAATAAACTTTGCCATTCTTGCCAAACTTTGCCAAGTGGGCCAAGACCCACTTCGGGGTCATAGCGCCAGCTCAGTAGTAGTAGTAGTATTAATATATAGATGATATGGAGTGAAAAGAAATGAAATGAAATAAAGATGATTAATTTGAGACATTAATGGGATGAAATTAAATGAAATGTGATGAGATGATATAGGATGAAATATAATCTCAGTAAAATGGTGGTACATAATTTACTGAAATTTTTTTAGTTGACTTTTTGGAGGATTCCGAGAAGTTACGTCTGGCAACTTTGTTTCATTTTCCCCAGTGATTTTCCCACATTTGCGCTAGACTTGCGCAAAACATCACTTCCCAATGTAATGTGATATGACATCACTTTTACAGATAGGTGATATTACTCGAAAACATTACACATCACTCATAACATTACTCGGTGCGTTCAAAGTGATGTGTATAAACACATCACTTAGGTAATGATTCGGGTGTATAGATACAATGTATTCGTCGTCACAGTATCTATTGAACGCACCGAGTAATGTTAAGAGTGATGTGTAATGTTTTCGAGTAATATTCGATTCGGGTGTGTCATTACAGTAGTGTATTACAATACAAAGTATGAACTTTGTATTGTAATACACTGTTATATTACTTGACAGATTGACTTACTTAATAATATAATAATTTTATTTTTTACTTAATATAATTTATTGTGGGATGAACGGATTTCATATGGCGACTTAGACTGTAAATTGAGCTCGACAATAATGTTAATATACGAGAGCAGTAGATGCATTGTTTCGGCGCGATATCCTCAAAGTGCATCCAAGGAGGACTGTACTTTCATTTAGACGCCGTTATTTCTTTCACTTATTAAACACGCATTAAAACAAATAATAAAACTATCTTCAAACAAGTGCTTAAGTAATTCAAATCAAATGAAGTCGTTGTGGCCTAAAGGATAAGACGTCCGATGCATTCGTATGTAGCGATGCACCGGTGTTCGAATCCCGCAGGCGGGTACCAATTTTTCTAATGAAATACGTACTCAACAAATGTTCACGATTGACTTCCACGGTGAAGGAATAACATCGTGTAATAAAAAATCAAACCCGCAAAATTATAATTTGCGTAATCACTGGTGGTAGGACCTCTTGGGAGTCCGCACGGGTAGGTACCACCACCCCGCCTATTTCCGCCGTGAAGCAGTAATGCGTTTCGGTTCGAAGGGTGGGGTAGCCGTTGTAACTATACTGAGATCTTAGAACTTATATCTCGAGGTGGGTGGCGCATTACGTTGTAGATGTCTATGGGCTCCAGTAACCACTTAACACCAGGTGGGCTGTGAGCTCGTCCATCCATCTAAGCAATAAAAAAAAAAAAAAAAAAAAAAAAAAAAAAAAAAAAAAAAAAAAAAAAAAAAAAAAAAAAAAAAAAAAAAAAAAAAAAAAAAAATTAATATGAAATATTACTAAACAATTACGAGCGACTAGCGATTTTACAAAAGTTGCGAATAAAAAATTAAGTAAGTACTTGCGGGGAGCTACCGGCTGGCCGCATGAAAAATATAAACACAAATACCTATATTAAAATTCAGACGTACCATAGGTATAAAAATGTACCTAGCGGCCAGGACATACGGTTCAAAATCACTAGGAATAATTCCGTGTCGCTTGCTCATTTATTTTGCGTCGATCGGTCTGTCTCGCTCGCTCGGTTCCGTTCGTGTATTAAGCAACATTACACGACAAAGAAAGAAACATGTTGGGTGATAGTGTGATGTTTGTTTCCTTCGCGTAATGTGTGATGTTGCATTACATCGTAGAGTAATATTACCCGAGTAATATCACTCGCATTACTTACACATGTCTAATTTGCGCACTTTCACCGATATTAAACAGTTAAAAACCACCGTTATTACACATTTAACTGAAGAAACATTAAATAGACAAAATTAAACAAATCACAATTTCATTCCTCGCGTTCCCGCCAAAAAGTCAGTCTATGCTGTGATACAATACCATAGATTATACACAATAATACAAAATACTACTCTAGGGTCATACCGGACATAACCTAACTTTTCGCTTGTGAAATGGTAAACGTATTTATGTTATTATCGTACTATTTACATTAAACTATTAATGTAGTTACAAATTACATGATCTGTTAAATTGGTTTTTAATAGAACACGCTGTCTATAAATTACGGAAACCAAATTATAACAAAATGGCAGATTCTGTTAATATGTCACTAGGTAAGTAAATCTTTGGATTTGATCTATTTATATACGATTATTCACACTTCATGTAGTGTTATTTACAAGATGAGTTTTGAAATCTGATGAGCTTGGATGGTTTTAAACGTGTATCTCGTTATTTATAAAAAAAAAAATGGGTATATGACCCCGGCCTCAAGCCGTATTGAGTATAACGCCAGGGTTTGCTGTGAGTCTTGTGAGACTGTGTGGGTTGGTACCGCCGTCTTATGTTTACTGCCTGGAATAATTGAGTGTGAAACCTCGTTAACAGGTGGTTTGTCATTGGGAAGATCATGACACATGAAAGTAATAAAAACAAAAAGTCTTTAACAACTCTAATTTCAATATTTTTTTATTATAGATGAGATAATAAAAAAGAATCAACAAAATCGTGCAAGCAGATCTAGAGGACGAGGTATTAACCGAGGTAGAGGACCTGGACGAGGAGGTGGCAGAGGTCGCGGACGTGGTAATAATGGACGCGGTCGTCCCCAGTCTCGCACAGCTAATCGAGGGTCTAGACAAGGACGTTCACAGTCACGTGGGCAGAGAGGTCGTTCTCAATCTAGATCACGATCACAATCACAGGCTAGATCTCGCTCTCGTCAATCTCGCCGATCGAACTCTCGCAACAGATCCAGGTCTCGATCACAGCTTAGAGCTTTAACTCCGAAGGGCCGGGCAGGATTAGAAGATCTACAAACTGGAATGCCTCCTTTGACAAGAAGTGGCAGATCTTTTAGAGGTAATATAATTTGGCAAAGAACATAATTATAAATTAATACCAGATTTTAACACTTTTATTTAACACTGACAAGTATTTACATGGGTTAACCATCATGTGCCATCTAAGAAGTCTTTTACACATTGTTGTATATGACAATCAAATATGCATTCTATCTCTCTACACAGCATTCTTTAGATAGTAATTATACATCTTATTCACATAAACACATTTATAATAATGGTTTTGCTATAAAAAATAGATAACTTTTAGAATTTGGAATAACTTGTTTTAGGTGGAGCTCAAAAAAGGTTGCAACGTGCATATTCTAATCCCGATTTAAGAGGAAATGTTCATAGTAGACTAGGTGTTACAACACGCAGAGGTGGCATCAATTTGCGCAGACCCCTCGCTATTGCTAAACGAGGAGTTTCTAAAAGAGGAAGAGGTTTAAGCACTGGAAATAGATATAGCAATGTGGGATTGAGATCTGACCAAATCTTAAAAGAACAGAGGCAGAATATGATGTTAAAAAATAACATGATAAGATCACAGACATTCACACGATCAAGAAATAACTCTTTCAGTTCAGCTTCACAGTTAACAGTTAGTGTGGCTAATGATTTTGCTCGGAAAAGACGTAACAGTGTTGGAAGCACTGGTTATCTGAATAGGCAAAGTTTGGCACAGCTGAATAATCAACTAGGAAATTATAATTCAAGAAAAGGTCCAGGTAGTGTTCGATCAATGACGTCTAACAAATCTAACCGATCTGGAGGGTCCAACACAAGCTCAACGAGGTCAAGGGGTAGAGGTAGAGGCAGAGGCACTGGTCGAGGAGTCGGAAGAAAATTTATAAACAAGCAAATATTAAATGCGAAATTACAGAAAGAAATAGCTGCTATTCAGGGAAAAACATATGGAGGAAATGCTACTGAAGCTCCTAGTGGTGTTAATTTCGCTCCCACACCAGTTGCTACAGGGCAATCACTTCATCAACGATTTGCTAGCACTTAATCAAATAACCATGACTATAATATCATGTTTTCAGTGAGTGGACAATGGTTGGTAGGTGACTGTGTTAAAGTACATACACATATTAAATTGACTATTAGTGTAACATTTTACTTTTTTTTCTAAAGTTTGGACCATGCTTTATATTTTGTATAGGTAACTACAAAATATAATAGTGCATACTAACAGGGAAGCATTGTTTGAAATTGTTTTTAAACTTTAGTAACTTTTTTCTTAAATTGCATTTTTTTCCCTCAATTATATCACTGCGTGGAGTGTTATTATTGTAATAATAAATCTTGAAACAAGTAAAGGTACATAAGTTAACTTGAGCTAATTTGTTAGGGCTGAGTCAGATCGGAATGGCAGCGTCGTGGCGAACACTTTCAGTGTGAAATAATTTTAAACTTCATCTATATACTTAAAAGATCAGTATTGCTTGAAAAGCTTGATAAGGTCGCGACACAGCCGCCGCCCGCCCGCCGGGAAGCGAACACCCGCGCGCCACGTGCGTCTTGTCGGTGATTCTGCCCGCGGCGACACAAGGCCGCTCGCGCGTTCATATGTATTTACCAATTCCATCATGTTCACTCCAAACACGAGTATCATAGCCGAATGAAAAAACTAAACTAGTCAAGAGGAGACTAGGCGCTTCCAGTCTGGAGGCCGCCAGCGGCGACGCCGAGGGCCGCTGCCACTCCGGTGTGACTCGGCCCTCATGCTTTATGATAACACTTTGATTTTACTATTATTTTTGTTAATTAAGTATAAATAAATAAAAAACGAACGAAATAGTTATTTTAATCAGTTTACCAGGTAACAAACATTAAATGTTGATTCATCTTTAAAAATGACTATTTTACTTAAACTTATAACTTGCTTTGCAGGATAAATAGACAGCTTGGAGATACCTATCCATATGGGCATAATATGCGCTCGAAAATCATAATATGAAGGAAAAGTTTTAATAGTTTATTTTCGATTTATTTACAATTAATTGTTTTTATTAATCTACAATTAAAATCGTTGAACAACCGTACTAATTTTGTAAATATCCTTTAATGCATAAAATTTTTAAATATACTTTATTTAGAGCACAATACCTAGCCTCGAGGATCAAACTAATTTATGTAATATCGCCGATTGAGTATGTTGTTCCATAAAATAATTTAAATGACAAGATTATCTATCCGTGGTTTTAAACAGATATACTTTATTTTGCGGTTGATATCTATCTTATAATCTGTAAGTACGGTAAATTCTTTTCAGAAAGGACAAACGCTATGTAATATGTATGCATATGTCAGAATTATGGGTATGGTTGCTCACGCTCCCTAGATTAATCATCAGAGTTCTATGTGATCTAGTTCTTGAATCTATCTGTATATATATATGAAGCTAGTATCAGACTGCTACTTTGACGTATGATAATCTTATACTGCTAATCTCTAGCTAGATCCTAACTCAGCTCACACAAAGTCCCCACTTAAAGTCAACACTCAAGCCATGTCCTGATGGATCCAAATCCATTCTACCTTGGTGGAGTCAGCTGATCCATTTTGAGTGCTGTTGATTATGTTGTGTTATGTTTGCTATGCTGTTATTGTTAATTAAGCTGTTGATTGTGCCTTTATTATTTTTATTATAGTTTTACTAGAATTCAGAGTGCAATTAAACACTTCTTCTTTCCTAGTTCCAATAGAACTAGTAGTAGGCAAAGCACAAATCATTGAAACCATCAAAGAATTCGACGTGATACCTAGGCATAGCATCAGAACCAATGTTCATTTGGCAAGAAACTATTGAGTTTCTGCTCTCAGTATCTCAGTGGATTTCAATTCTGATATGGTTGTAGACCTACTCATTAAGTAGCCGTTTTTAACTGTTAGGCTTACTTTGGAGACTCGTGGAGTTGTTAGCTCATAAATGAAACTCATTACAGTAAAAAAATAATTTAATGGTCTCAAGCGATTACTTACATTTTATACATTTTTGGCATCATTATAAGAGAATCCGTAACTGAAAAAAAAAAACTTATTTTGACAAAAAAATTCTGACTCAAATCTTACAAGGTGACCCATCACTAACCCACAGGGATTTATTGTGATTGTTTCGATTCTTAAATAAAATAAAACAAACAAATGTGTAATTTGAAACAGATAAAGGACTAATAACATAAAAAATAGATATCATAGTACTTAACTTACAATTTTCTCCAAGTACATTACTCAGTATGAAACCGTGAAATGAGTGAACATGTTCCTTTGCTTTGGTAAGACTCAAATCTGTCGACTCAAACGTCCAGCCAAGGTGCTGGCCACAATGAGGACATGCACATATACGCCATGTGTAGCCGGGAAACCAGGAATCAGCCCCTTGGGGCTAAAAATTATATAGCATATAATTATAGCTTTTAGTCTATTCAATTCAGTATTATTTAAATTTTGTATATGTGATTGGGTGCACAATAACTTACTGGGCCCACATTTTCACATTTTGCTTTTTCTAGAGTAACTATATCAAATTTCACTCCAAATGGATTCACTAATGTTTGCACTGTAGCATTTTGGTGGCCAAACAGGTTTTGTTTGTCTATTGTTAGCGCTCCTGGACTTTGTTTGCTGAATAAATAATGTGAATCGGCTACATCAGCACCACATTTCCGACACAATATTAATTCTGCAAAAATAGAACATTTATTTTAAATATATAAGGCTTTTTATATATCAGTGCTGTATATTTCCGCAATATAATATTTAAAATGTATCCTAAGAAAATGTGAAGAAAAAGTTGGTATTATACCTTGTCCGAGGTTTTTAGAATTTTCATGTTGATCAGTAACTCCAATTAATGTGCAGCATATGAAAAATAGTATTAACAATGAATGTAAGATGTCAAACATGCCTTCAGTACCTATTTTATTATTGTTTAATTAATAATGTATCAGTCTGAAATCTGAAATTTTAAACATTTAGTATGAATAATAATTAAAATTAGGACTAAATTGTGTGTATTACTATTTAAATTGACAGTTATTGTCTCCCTCATAGATTATCACAGTAATCTGATAATTGCTATTGTATTTTTAAATCAACAGGCTTATTATTATTTAGTTAATTGGCGATTACCTACCAAACTACCAACTAGTAAAATTTTAATTAATTTACTTTGTTTATTATGTATTGGAGCGCAGTTTCTAAATATTAGTGTATAATCTATGGCGGCGTTAATTTTTTTCCCCACCTATGTGCTTAGTGCGAGTTTTTTAACGTTCTCGATAGTGTTAAAGTGAACCCAATTTTGTATGCAGTTGGAAGTGCCCCTAGCAGTGATCTCGAACCTACCGATTTTCGGTATTTCTACCGATATGGGCTCTGTTCTACCGAAATACCGAAATATAACGATTTTTCTACGATTTCAGAGTATACATGGAAATTCTATCGATTTCACGCTTTTAGTGTTTAAGTAGTTAAAACTACTTCGATACTTCTTAAGAGTAGGCTCTTTCCCAATATTCAGAGCAATGATTTCCAGGAAATTGATAGAGTGGCGCATTTTAAGAAATTGTGAACAGATCAAAACATTTCCTAATGATGTATTACTATTTTAGGGTCAAGTAAGTTTACTAAAACATGCCGATGAAACTCAAATGTTTCCTTTGTTGTTTAATTTCATCCTTAATATTTTATAACTTCCCTATTCATCCGCTAACGTTGAACGCATATTTTCACTTATTAATCTTTTGAAAACAAACAGCGAAATAGGCTGTCTACTGAATCAATCACTGGTCTATTACATACAAAACGACTCTTTAATACATCTAATTGTTATGATTTTGAAATTAATTCGACGATGACTGCAGCTATGGCCAAACAATATTGGTATACAAATAATTATTCTTAAATATGATTGTTATAAATTAGCCAGTAAATTTTTTTTTTTCAATAAATAAACCAATTTATTGGATATTGTATATTTTGCGACAAATACCGATTTTGGGTACAAAATAGTACAATTATACCGATTTTAGCTGGCAAGTCTACCGATCTCGCTCTATGACGTTCGAAATCACTAGCCCCAGCGGCAAACGTAGGCAAACGATCCCATTCCATACAAATATGACCTAACTTTTACGCTATTGAGAACGTTAAAAAACTCGCACTAAGCACACAGTTTTATCTTTGCCCCCTCCCATACATCACTCCCATATATAACACATTAAATATTTGATAATCACTCCAATGAACCAGTTTCAAAGCACTCAACATAATAAAATTCTATTAAGAAATATGGACCATGAGCCAAAACAAAAAACAGTTAAGAACCTATTTCCATGTGAATTAAGAAATTTTCTCCTTTATTTGATAATTAATTAATAATGAGCATTAGTGTTATAAAAAAGTGTAACGTTCGTGATTTTTGTTCAAAATAGACGAAACAATTACGTATAATTTCTGTTCTGTCTGTTGTTCGTAACTAATTTATAAGCATGTAAATACTATTTTCTGTTTAGTAAACATTAACAAGCTATAATATACATGTAAGATAATAACTATAATTTTTTTTTATAAATTATCATTTTTATTCTAAACCGATTAAGTAAAGCTGATTATGTATGTTCAACTTTGTTCAGAGCATATAAGGTTTCCTACTTCAGTGGTTCAGAGTAGTGTAGATGCTCGAGATGTTACTGTAGATGTTCTGCGTATCCGATTACTTTAACTTTTTTTTTTTTTGCTTAGATGGGTGTATGATCTCACAGCCCACCTGGTGTTAAGTGGTTACTGGAGCCCATAGACATCCACAACGTAAATGCGCCACCCACCTTGAGATATAAGTTCCAAGGTCTCGGTATAGTTACAACGGCTGCCCCACCCTTCAAACCGAAACGCATTATTGCTTCACGGCAGAAATAGGCGGGGCGGTGGTACCTACCCGTGCGGACTCACAAGAGGTCCTACCACCAGTAATTACGCAAATTATAATTTTGCGGGTTTTGATTTTTATTACACGATGTTATTCCTTCACCGTGGAAGTCAATCGTGAACATTTTGTTAAGTACGTATTTCATTAGAAAAATTGGTACCCGCCTGCGGGATTCGAACACCGGTGCATCGCTAGATACGAATGCACCGGACGTCTTATCCTTTAGGCCACGACGACGACAAGTTTTACAAGAGTTCAAGAATCTACTCGAAAACTCGAGTTCAAGAATCGTTCAATGTATTCAAGCTGCCTGATTTGATATCGAAAAGGAAATTTAGCACATCACTAATGACAGTTGTTTTGCGCTAAACTCGAGTCAGTGAAATACAGATTTATTGTTTTTGTAATAAATAAATAAAATTGACGGACCATTCCTTCCTAAGATATAATTCTTATACACATACAAAACATGTCGTTTTTTAAGAGCGTCGCTTCTGGATTCACAACACGCAGTCGTGACTCAATTCTTAAAGAATCAATAATAAACAACTTATCGGAAAGTGTTAAAGACATACAGTATAACAATCAATTTGAAGAAAATTTTCACAGTGTTCTTGGTTCGACCGATTCTACAAGTACCCTGTGCATGGCCCTTGAAGCAGTCTTTCTTCACGGTCTCAAGGACACATTATTAAGAAAAGCCAAAAATGCTCTCACTGGCGATTCTGATCAGCAACCCGAGCCAAACTTTTGGCCGCTCGTTCTAGTACTGTCTCACAGACAAAATATAGATCAAATTTCATCTTTGCCTCAGATCAACACAGAAATTGGTCAGTGCCGAGCTTGGCTGCGTATTGCTTTGAATGAATGTTTGCTGTCCTCATATATGTCAACTCTACACAAAAATATTTCAGCTATAAAACCATTCTACAATCGTAATGCATTAGTATGTGATCCTGAGATATTGGATGTGGCACAAAGGCTAGTAGAAGGTCTAGAGACATGTGTACAGTTCAATTTACCGATTAATTCAAGTCTATTAAATTACTGGCCTGAACAAGTATTAATAATAGCAGGTATTTGGGTGCCCAGGGTGAGGGTTGCTCCCATCAGTGCAGCATTAGATGTGGCAAGTATTATCACTGAAGAAGAAGATAAACCTAAATTGGCATCTACCCCTATACACACACCTAGCATCACTGGGTTGGGTCCAATACTTGCTCTCAATGAGGATGAAGCTTTGGATTATATTCTATCTAAAAATTCAAGTGATATTAGAAAAGTAACAAAGAGTAATTTGGATGAAAATGACAAAAATGAAACTATTGAAAGTAAAAATGCAGATGTTATATGTGATGAAATGGCTACTAATGATGGATCATTACCACTTCCAATACAATATCCATCAACAAGTCAAGATGCAGCAGATGAACTGCTTGCCTCCCCTACCTCAGTGAAATCTGAAGATTTTGAAGCTCATTGTGAAGTTGTTATTACTGGCAACTCATTAATTGGTAAAGGTTGGTCAGCAGATAATAATGATGATTTAAATGCATCAATTCATTCAAATTCCTCACATGGCAGTAGTATGATTAAAACTCCAGAAATAAAAAGTCTGTCTTCATTAGTGGACCAAACAAATCCTTTTGCTGAAACATTCTCTAACATGCCAAATCTGAGAGACATCATCAAGGATATACATAGAGAACTGAAGTTTACTCCAGATGATGTTGCTAGAAGTAACATAAAAATTGATCCTGTTACACCAGAAGACCCTGCTCTTCAGGGTTTGGACTTTGAAGTTGTTCCAAGTTCAATGACAGAATCATTTACTGTTCCTGAACTACAGAGCTTGATACAACAGTTGGGGGTACTATCAAGAGAACAGGGTCTTGATCATCAAAACTACCAGTGCAAAGGGTGTCAGGATTTGTTGGGAAGTACAATATCAAGAGCTAAAGTTTGTGCTTACACTGGAGAATACTATTGCTCTAATTGCATGGATCCAAATGTTTTTATTATTCCTGCCAGAGTTATACATAATTGGGATTTCAAAAGATACCCAGTTTCTAAAAAAGCAGCCCTGTTCTTATTAGAATTTCAACATCATCCATGGATAGATATGAAGAAATTAAATCCTAAAATATACTGCGGAGTTTCAGATATGGCCCATTTACAAGATCTTCGAATACAACTGAACTTTTTAAGGGCTTACATTTTTACATGTCGGGAGCCTGTTATTGAAGATCTGCAGAAACGTATATGGCCAAGAGAACACTTGTATGAGCATGTCCATTTGTATACTATTTCAGATTTGGCACAGATTCCAAATGGTTCCTTGGTTTTGCAGTTAGAAAAAGTGGTTTCATTTGCTAGGTCTCATGTATTGGACTGTTGGCTTTGTAGTCAGAAAGGTTTCATTTGCGAGGTTTGCAAAGATCCAAAAATTTTGTATCCATTCGAAACTGCCGGTACATACAGATGTGACGAATGTTCCAGTGTATTTCATGACAGATGTTTGAATGTAAATATACCATGTCCAAAATGTAAGAGGAAGCAGAATCGCACAAATGACACATCATTAGTTGATGCTGTAAATGCTTGTTTCAACAAATTATAATTGTATTATAATTATAAAATTAATTTGTGCATTTTTAACAATTGGATTTAAGCCGCAACTGTGTAAATATTAATAAAAATGAAATGTAATTTTATGATCCTGTAACATATAATGTGTAAATTGTATAAATTTACTGATTTAAAATTATGTAATTTAATCTTATCTATAATAAACAAGGTAATTAAAACTAGTTCTAAAGATATGTTAACAAAGTAGGACAGCAAGATAAAAATATTGCATGTTTGTGCCCTGTCACATCATATCAAACCAATATGGCCATTAATGTTTTGTTTTGAATTGCATTTGATATTATGGAATTTCTAATAATTAAAGCATTCAAATGATAATAATACTTATAATATAAACACAAATATCCACCTAATTAATTCCTAGAAATTGATAATCTGTATCAAATTTTATTTATTTAATGTATAAACTGTATATTGAAATGTTTGTCTGTGATTTCGAAATAAAGGCTTTTCTTAAGCTTTCATAGATATTTTCTTTTTACCAAACTGATAAACCAATAAAGGAACAATTTTAGGAACTCATTGGCAGCTATGAAATTTGTCTGAAGATAATGTATTCATATTGAATACTGTATTGTACAACCTGCATTTATGAACAGTTTTCGAAAGAGAAATATGTAATTCAGAACAGGTGTGATGTGAGTGGAGGCGAAAGCTCACCTGGTATTAAATTAATAAACAAGAACTTGGTGCTAAAACATTTTATTCTTATACTATTGGCTACATCACTTTAAATTAAGGATATCATTTAAAAAACTATCTATCTCTTTATTATCACTTTGTTTTTTAAACTTTCGTGAAGGCATACCACGCCGCGGGGGTTTTTCGTTAAAATCTATATAGTTTTGTTCGGGGACTGCATATTCTTCATCCAATACTTTTTCAGAATCTTCTAGTTTTATTTTGTTTTTCTTTTTTGCTTGGTAACTAAGGGAGTCCTTGTCAAAATCCAGCGGAACAATACCAAGATCCCCACTGTATCTATTCTTAGCGACTTGTAAAAATTTCTTTCCGCGCACGGCCGTTAACCGTTTATCCTGTCAATGAGACACCATTGATAAAGTTTTGCAACTACATATTATGTACGCTTCTAATTAACGAATATTTCCTCACAACTTTACCTGTATTATGAGGACATTATCAGCTTCTTGCGATGCTTTAGCGCTACCAAATATGGAGCTAGTTGAAAGATCTTCCGAATCCCTTTCCTGTAAAAATGTTTTTTGTTTGTAAAGTCCACCTTGTTTTGTCTTTTCGGCCGTAGGAGCTACGCAATGTAGATTAAAATGAAATGCAAAGCAACACAATTATTTTAAATGAAAACAGTTATCTATATATCAATACGTGAAGGAAAAACTTTGTATCCCTTTTTACGAAAATTGCGCGGACGGAGGAGTATGAAATTTCCCAAGCTTATAGAGAATATAGAGAAGGAGTGCAGAATGTCAATTTTTTTTTTAAATTATGCCCAAAAAATACATAAAATCAATAAAAGAAAACATTACACACACTACCATGTATTTGACACACACGCGCATGCATATTTGTTTATTGTCAAAGTTTTGTTATTGCATATACTCGTAGTCTGTGGTCAAATTGAGAATAGATTAAATATTGTTTGTCTTTATTAATATTCGTCTAAAGTGTAGTCTTGGCGAAGTCTTTGACAATAGAACTATAATAGTGTACAAAATTATAATTTCAATTAATTATAGTCGAATTTCGACTACCAGGGGACCACTGGTTGTAATAAAAACGCATTACCTTTCTAGGGTGCATGACGAGCGTGACGTGGCAATGTCTGGCGGTCGCGAAGGTACGGAAGGCGGCTATGACGGCATCCTGCCGGAGGTAACGGTCGCCGTCGCGATCCTCGCCGAGCCCCAACATGAACTGCACGTTGTCGACCACCACGTGCGCGATGTCGTGCATGTATCTTGCGTGTTCCACTGCCTGCACAATGCATTAATTCTGTTACACCCTGAGGAATGGTTCGTATTGAGAGCGTGTTGAGATTTGTTATTAGTTGTTATTGAAATTTTGACAATTGATATCTTTAGTTTTAAACTAAATTATTTATGTATATGTATATGCGTTTGTCATGTATATTTCTGGCGTGAAGCAGTAATGCGTTTCGGTTTGAAGGGTGGAGCAGCCGTTGTAACTATACTTGAGACCTTAGAACTTATATTATCTCAATATTGTCTCTAACCGCTGCGTTCATCGACAGTGCGTTTCCAAAGTTCTTTTTTGCCACGTACCAACCGGCTTTGGAATGAACTCCCCTCCACGGTGTTTTCCGGGCGCTATGAGATGTCCTTCTTCAAACGAGGTTTGCGGAGAGTACTTAATGGTAGGCAGCGGCTTGGCTCTGCCCCTGGCATTGCTGACGTCCATGAGCGACGGTGACCACTTACCATCAGGTGGGCCGTATGCTCGTCTGCCTACAAAGGCAATAAATTAAAAAAAAGATTGGTGGCGCATTTACGTTGTAGATATCCATGGGCTCCAGTAACCACTTAACACCAGGTGGGCTGTGAGCTCGTTCACCCACTTGGCAATAAAAAAAAATATGCAAATTATAATAAATAAATATCATAAATATCTTACATATCGTTCTCGAAACTAACAAGCGATAGAGAGTTCTTGAAAAAGAAAATTCGCCGCTTTATTTTAATTTCAAACTGAATTATCGTTTTATTCTTACCTCCATTACAACTTTGATCGGTTGCTGGCCATGAAAGGCTAAATAGTAAATCGGTAGTTTTTGAAATTCATCTGCGTACTTCTGGAAGTTATGCAGGTTCTGTTCTAGAGGCACGCCGGCGGACTGCTGCAGCATGGTGCGCGCTAGTCGCGAATTCCTAATCTCGAAACTGCCCCATAGTGTATTTATCTGTAATTCCAAAAACAGGGTAAATGGTTTAAAATAATGTCGACCTATCATCGGATACAATGCCTTTTTTGAAATCAAATTACGTATATTTTTCAAAGACAATAATTGAATACAGTAACGAATCAAAAATATATAATAATGTTCACGAATTATTTCGCAGGTGAAATATTAATAAGGATCGTAAAATAAAAATCACAGAATATAATTTGCGCAATTAGTTATACAGTATAACTTATACTGATAGGACTATTAGTGAGGTCGTTGCGAAACAATAATGCGTTACAGTTTGAAGGATGTATTATAGGATTGACGTAGACCTCACATCTCAAGGTTGTTGGCAACCTTCACCTAAAACTTTCTGCAACCTAATTTTACTACAAGTATTAACGCAATTATTTGTTTATTTCCTTGGTTTCATTACAATACGATTTCAAATTCAATGTGAACACATTTTTTTTTATTCCTTATAAGGGTGGACGAGCTCACAGCCCACCTGATGTTAAGTGGTTAAGCCCATAGACATCTACAATGTAAATGCGCCACCCACCTTGAGATATAAGTTCTAAGGTCTCAGTATAGTTACAACGGCTGCCCCACCCTACAAACCGAAACATATTACTGCTTCACGGTAGAAATAGGCGGGGTGGTTACCTACCCGTGCGGACTCACAAGAGGTCCTACCACCAGTAATTAAGCAAATTATAATTTTTCGGGTTCGATTTTTATTACACGACGTTATTCCTTCACCGTGGAAGTCAATCGTGAACATTTGATAAGTACGTGTTTCATTAGAAAAAATTGGTATCCGCCTGCGGGATTCGAACACCGGTGCATCGCTAGATACGAATGAACCGGACGTCTTATCCTTTAGGCCACGATGACTTCAAACGTATTGTATTGCACGTGAAAATGTGCTTGCTACATCTCATCCATTGGAGCACGGACGCATCACAATATCGTAAACGTTGTACTGTTTGTAACGACATACTAACTCCTTGTTGCGCAAGATCTAGTGATATCTCGGCGCAGAGTGTGGTCTTCCCGCATCCAGTGGGACCGGTTAGTACCGTCAGCTCCCCACGTCTATGGCCGCCTAGCAGTCGAGTTAGTGCAGGAAATCTTCGCCATTTAACTCCACGAACCTGAAAATTGTACTTGTATTATGTTTGGTGATATAAAATTTTTTCCTAGCCTATTTCCACTTGCTTAGAAAATCTATTTAAATGATCTTTAAATAAATAGATAAATATAAAACAGTTAGGTAACCATCATTTCCTCGTTGGTATGTCAATCGATTTTCTTTTTCTTTTTATTGTTTATTTAATATGTTAGTTTTAGTGTTATCACTTTTTTTTAAAGTTAAGTCTCTAGGGAAAAGCGGAGGTTAATCATTAAAATGTCAGCAACTATGGTCAAATTTCGACCACGAAATGCTAGCTTAAATCAGAACTAATATTGCATGATAATATTCTGCTTTCAAGTTGAAAACACATTAAGATTAAATTATATCACATAGATCTAGGTTAATTGCATTTATTGAAGTAAATTATTAGATATTTATACCTTATCAATATTCGTGAGTTCAGCATAAACGTCGTCTCGGAGAGCAGCGAAGGTCGTGATAGATCGATGCGCCGCTGGCTTCGCATCTGACACCAGGGTCTTCAATGATAAGCCGGCTCCAGCTGCTTCGGTTGCTGTCACGAGCCCATCTGTCGGTCTACTTGTCTGTTAACTTTTAAACGTTCGTGTTTGACTGTTGATGGCCATGCTAGAGCTAGTATGAAAAATGATTTTATTTTTTTAAATCTTGAGAAATTAAGAAATTTTAATATTGTATCATGCTTGTCACCTCCTTGGAGAGCCATCCATTATAAATATTCAATATTTCTACTCTACCAATTCTCGAAGGGAACTAATTAAATTTATTTATAACCAAAATTAACAACAATATGGGTTTTCTGTTGCATACACCATTATATCAATTGTTTACCTAAATAATTTTTTAAATTTAAAATCCTTCATTATTTTACTTCTTTGATACTGAATTCTTGACATAAATTTATATTGGCAACAGCATACAAACCTCACGAATCTACATCTTTCTTCACCAAGTTTCTCAGCAACGGCCCTCATGTTGTCCCATTCTCCCCAGAGATATAATTTTTGGTGATTTTCTAAGGTTGGCAATACTACTAGTGGTAGGCTACAATTGCTGAGCCAAATAAATGTACCTGTAATCCGATTTAAATAGAAAACACTATTAGTAGATTTAGACTTAGAAGATAATCAAATACTTGCATTCTTAAATATACACAGTTATTAACACAATGTTGAAATATTTCTAAATAGTACCTTAGTTATCTGTTTAGTTACCTGGTACTTTATGAGCTGCTAAACTTAAAACATCCTGAACAGTTGGCACTAATATAGCTTGATCACTCCGGCTTCCTCTTTGTATTCGACATGAAAAGAGTCCAGCATTATGGAAGCCGTAACATTGTATTTGATCTTCATTGCCAGCTTGCAACTTACGATAGCCTACTACTTGATTTAAAATGTTTTTTAATGGAAAATATAATACTGTACGGTCTGCTGATACTCTGACCTCAGCAAGTGTCTTTCCAGCTTCAGAATGGAACTGCAAATATTTTGACATTAACTTATATATAAGATTTCCAAATCTAATAACTTCATTTTTACCAAGACATTTTGAGAGCTCCTTTTTAAGTTAAATGATATTAAATAAATCTTACAGGAAATTCATATAACCTAAATAAATCCAAGAGTTCAGTTTCATTTAGGGCTGACATAGACATAGTGTCTTTGATAACATTTTCCCATTCATTTTTAAATGAAGCCGTATCGTTCTGTAGTTTGTCTATGTAGTCTTTAATTGAAACTTCTACTTTGGCCTTTTTGACTATTCTTTCCAATATTGTCCAGTCTCCATGCAAGTTGCATTTTGAGCATAAGAAATAACCTGAAAAATTTACCATTCGTAATAAAACAATAAATACAAAAATGTATACTATTAATATAGGCAGGTATGGTTGGTAGGCTGATAACTCAAAGATAGTTTGTATATTGTATGATGTAGTTTGGTTGTTTCACATTAAGTTATGCACCTACCACAGGATTCTCTACACCACCCTTGGTTGACTGGTAGAGAATGCCTCAGGCATTAAGTCCGCCATTGTACTTATGTGCATTAAGTTGAATAAATAAATAAAATAGTTTATTCTGAATCAAGCCTCGTTTAAGCTGCACTACACTCGCTCACCTGTGGTTTTGTTAATATAAACCTTGCTGTCCTCGCAATTCTGTTCTGTTGAGCATATCGAACATTTTGTAGTTATAGACGTGAATCCGTCTTGTACGGCAAAACCTTTCTGCCGCAATACTTTTCGTATTTCAGTAACTGTAATTTTCGGAATATCCTGAAGACCAATGTTGTGTATTTGTTTTTGATAACAATTCCAATCATTTCTGCTTGTTATTGATTTGAAACTATTAATGTATCTATTTATCCTTATGGAATGTAGCATTTCAAAATTTGTGATTGCAGTTTTTACATTATGAGCCAATAAAAATAAAAATAATTTGATTGATTTGGTATGGTTGAAATTCTAACCTAAAACTGTCCTTTTTTTTAAGGGATTTTATGACCTGGTAACTTAGACCTTTAAGTCATGTCTTATTTTAATTTATTTTCTTATTTATATGAAAAATGATGAAATGAAATGAAGATGATTAATTTGAGACATTAATCAACTGGTATGAAATCAAATGAAATGAGATGAGATGATATGGGATGAAATATAATCTCAATAAAATGGTGGTCATCTACTGAGACTTTTTCATTGGACTTTTTGGAGGATCCCGAGAAGTGACGTCCAGCGGCTTTGTTTCATTTTCCCACATTTGTGCACTTTCACAGATATTAAACAGTTAATAAACCACCGTTATTATATATTTAAACCTGAAGGAACACTAAATAGACAAAATAAATCACACAACTTCACTCCTTGCGTTCCCGCCAAAAAGTCCCCTTTTTTTTTGTCCTAGTGATGTGAACCATAGATTACCTATACACTTAATATGTGCATTTGTGTCAGTGTACAGATCGATATTTGCTGTTCGATGATTAATTAATAAACGCGTGTTTTTTTAAATAATATTTATTGCAAAACAAAAACAGGAATTTATGGCTATAGGTTTTATAATAGTATTTCTAATTTCGAATAAGATTAGAACGGTGACATTGACTTCTTTCGGCGTTTTCTCGATTACTTTTATTCTAGCTTGTATAAATTCTAATTTTACGATTTTCAATTTCTCCACATTACTGATAGACGAAGTGGAAAATAAACAAAATTTCTTATATTCTGTTTTAATCGATATATTGTTAAACAATTTGTTTTTATTTACTTTCGGTATATATTCGAGAACCCTGTTTTCTTTATTTAAATTATCTTAAATATTCAATCAAATGAAGGAAAGGAATTGAAGTTAATGTATCTGATGAATTGAAGGAATATTAACTGAGACTTCGTGGAAGAACCGGTAATCCATGCTCTGTATTTTTTAATTTTGGCGACGCTTGTGTACGATCACAAGATGCTAAATCACTAATGAATTGAAATGGGATATTCAATGTATCACATACCATATTTTCGTAAAATTATTTGTAATAAATGTATACCGGAGGTAGATTAAAAAAATGTGTATTTTTTACAAAAGTTTTATTTCTAAAAAAATATTTACAAAATATGTTTGATGTTTTCGTATTTCAAACGTTATGACTAAACTCTAAAATATGATTACAGAAAATTAGTTAATTATTAAGCTATTGCTATCTACAGTACTCGTATGTCATAATTTTCTAAGAGATTTAACCTAAACAAATAGAGGTCATTTGTTATATTACTACTTACTTCTAATATAATTCTTTACAAATTAAATAACCGGACTAAAATAAATAATACGTGTTCTTCAAACCAATCTACTTAAATATTAATGTATTCGAAGGTCATAGACAACAAATCTGTTTTTCACGATAGGTATGTGATTGATGCGTGTAGGGGATTACGAATTTCATTTTTCATTATTAACATACAGAAAGACGAATTCACGGAGTTGAGCGTTTACCTTAGTGCTTGGATACAACAAGGTGAATGCCGCTGCCATCTCGATATATGTAAGGTCTTAATTGTAATTAAATAATGGCAGCCCTATCTTTCAAGACGGAACGCCTGATCGCATCGTGGCAAAAACAAATAGGGTGGTAGTACATACACGGTAGTACGTACATACATATCGCCAGTAAATACCCTAGTATAATACTCAGAGAATTTTCTAATTAAACAAATGTGTAATTTGGAACAGATAAAGGACTAATAAGGGTCCGTTCACACAGACCGGCTCGGAGAGGAGATTTTTCCCGTTGGAAACAGTTTTGAGTAGGTAATTGTAGTAAAATTTATTTTTGCATGTACACTTATTTGTCCTTAAGAATGCTTGAACGCGGAAATAATAAGAGGAGCCGCCCGGCTCCGATTGTGTGCGCTTCCGCTTTCAGATCTCTTTCAGTCGGTCTCTGCTCCGGCGGCTCCACTCCGGCCAATCCCAAACGTAGACGACCCGGTCTGTGTGAAAATAAAACAGCGGGCCGATGCTCTTCGAGCTGGTCTGTGTGAACGGACCCTAACACAGTAACAATAGAAACGTACTTGCTATTTTCTCTTGGTACATTACTCCGGTTTACTTGCATCAAGCAATGCGACTATGCCAAATCTAGCTAGCGCTAACATTTACCCCAAGTATTTTGCTAGCAATGAAATTTCGCACATTTGACAATCGCATTTTGGCATCTACCGTCTGTTCGCGTTAAGAGTGCAACGAATCCGGATAGGGACCGACTTGGCTTGCTTTCTCATCGTAACAGTATCGTCGGTTTTAGTTTGATAATTTATATGCTTATTATATTGTTGTGTGTAAAACTACTAACGATAAGATCTGGATAATGTGAAAATCATACATACACTTGCATACGCCGGTTTGACTGATTTATGTATATATATAGATTATGTGTATTTTCAATAGGGCGGTTGATATTGCTGTTGCCGCTGCAGGTGCTGTACGAGCGGCCCTTGTTGCTGTTGCTGTTGCATCGCCAGCATCTGTTGCCGCATGCGTTGCTGCGTCATCTGTTGCTGGTACTGCGTGCTCTGCTGGGGCTGCATGCCGCGCGGGTAGGGCGGGGCGGGGCCGCCCATGCCGCCCATCGTCACGTTCGGCGCCTGCTGTTTTTTGTTTCAGCAAGTATAAGTTTGGATAGAAGTGTGAATCTTAGATGTTTATAGGTATATAGGTATTCATGGGAACGAACCTGCATGTACGGCGGTCGAGCGGTTTGTCTTTGTTGTGCTAAATAGGCTTCTTGTGTGGCGCGACCACCCATCATGTTCTACAAATAAAATAAAAAGTATTTTTATTTTAAGGAAATTTTAAAGCTTGACACTAATCTTTAATTTATTCACATTTTTATTCACCTGCTGGAATGATTGTTGTCCAGCGAACGCTCCCATGCCATTGCCAGCTTGAGGACCCATTGAACCAGCCTGCGTATTCATGCCGCCCATACCAGTAGCTTGACCCATTTGACCCATCTGACTCATAGGTTGACCCATTTGAGCCATGCTTTGGTTCATCTGACTCATGCCTTGTGGCATTTGTGCAGATTGACCAACACCCTGATTCATTTGGGGGACATTCTGTCCCATAGAATTGACACTTTGACCCATGGCGTTGACTTGTTGTCCCATTTGGCTAACGCTCTGTCCCATTCCCTAAAACAAGTATTTCATTTAAATGCTTATATTTAGTTTTAACATATTTAAATTTAGTGATTAAATAATGTGGGTACTTGAGACATCATCTGTTGCTGTCCGCCCTGCATCATCTGTTGCCCGTAGCCGGCGTAGCTTTGTTGCATACCGCCGTACTGTCCGCCGAACATCTGTCCGCCCATACCGCCCATCTGTCCGGCGCCCATTTGTGCACCGCCCATCGGGGCCGAACTCATTTGCCCTCCGGCCATTTGTGCTGGCATCTGTACCCCTCCCATTTGATTCATCGGTCCCATGCCGCCCATGCCCCCCATTGGATTCATTTGCCTGTGACAAATATGAAGGATTTACGATATATTATATTACTTTTTATAGCTTTATTGCTGCGGGTGTAACTTACTGCGCCTGCATTGTGCCCATTTGATTTGGTTGCATCGGCCTAATGCTCTGCCGGGGCGGGAATGGACCTCTATGCGGTGCTGCGGGATATCCGGTGCCCTGCTATTTAAAAAACAAAATTAGTATAATGTCGATTAAACAGCGTTAAACATACGAAGCTCTACATAAAGTGGTCACGCCAGATGAATACCTGCATTTGTGTCATCTGATTGAACGGTACGCGTTGCCGAAGCATGTTGCTGAGCGCTTGTTTCGACTGGGTATTGGAGGGCGGGGCGACGCCGCGGGTGTTTACACCGGCTGAATATATAAAAATAAAACTTTAATATTCAGTGGCAAAGGGAACGTCACACAGCCAAGTTTGATATATTGTTGAGCCGAAGCCATTCATTTTCAGATTTCAGAACAATTCACATAACATCACTAATCGCATTCCCGCCAAATTAAAAAACATCATTAACAAAATTCAGACGCGATTGCCATTAACAAAAAATTTTTATTTGCACAAAAATAATTTACACTCAGTTTAAATATGGATACTATTTGTTATGTTAAATAACATGACACGGACAATACCGGGAAAACTTTTATATTGGTAGTGGTAAGTGCCATGGTCACTACACAAAGGGGTTCGAATCCCGCCAAGGGAAGATATTTGTATGATAAATATAAATGTCTTTTCCAGGGTTATGGATGTATATTAAATATTGAATATATGTATGTGTATAATATAATAAAAATTTTACATTTATTTCCGTTATCTGGTACCTGTAACACAAGTTCCTTACGAACTTAGCACGGGACCAGTTAACATGGCGTGACTGCTAGTAAATATTTATTTATTATATATTTATTTATGTACCTGGTTGGTTGTAATAGTTTTGTCCTGGAGGCGGAAACCACTGCTGTTGTTGGTGCATGAACTGCGGCTGCTGTGCGGTGGCCGGCGCCATGTTGCTGGGCCCGCCCGCCATTCCGTTTCCATTTAAGCTGTTTGTCTGAAAAAAATATTTGCGTTAATTTTTAATACTTTATTCTTATTACAAAATTATTATTTTTGCGCTATGGTACGATTATGTTAGTATTTAATGTGCTTTTTTTATTGCTTAGTTGGGTGGACGAGCTCACAGCCCACCTGAACTTAAGTGGTTACTGGAGCCCATAGACATCTACAACGTAAATGCGCCACCCACCTTGAGATATAAGTTCTAAGTTCTGAAGCATAGTTAAACGGCTGCCCCACCCTTACGTGGGATACCGGTAAGGCGTCTTGTGAGCCCGCAATGGGTAGGTACCATTATTTTGCCTATTTCTGCCGTGAAGCAGTAATGCGATTCGGTTTGAAGGGTGGGGAAGCTGCTGTACCACAAAACTGAAGAACTCATCTTAGAACTCATTTCTCAAGGTGGGTGGCGGTATTTACGTTGTTTCGGGAACCACATAACAACAAGTGGGCCGTGAGCTCTTCCACCCATCTAAGCCTGTGAAAAAATAATTGTTACTAACTCTAGTAATACATAAATTAATTTCAAATATACATGTGTATTTAATCATTAGGGTTGTCACACCCACTGCGTTTTTCGGCGGATCTTCTCAGTAGATCGCGATTCCGATCCGGTGGTAGATTCAGTGAAGCACTGCTCTCGCTACGGCCAGTGTTAGCCAGTAGGTTTAGCCCGTGAGCTCACCTACCAGGTCCAGGGTTAGTTGGAATCAGTCCTTTCGGCTACCAGCGATTAGGCAGAGAAAAAAAGTCTATCACTAACCGGTGTCGATGGTTTCATCTTCTTTATATTCTTCCCGGACACCGATCTCGATCTTGATTTACCGGCGCCGGTCGGGCTCGATTCGAGGCTCTCATTGTCCTGTGGGACAACAAAATTATAATAATTCCTTTTTTTTTGTTTTTTAATTTACTGGTGCAGGGCCTCTTGTGATTACTGGTGGTAGGACCTTTTGTAAGTCCGCACGGGTAGGTACTACCACCCCGCCTATTTGTGCCGTGAAGCAGTAATGCGTTTCGGTTTGAAGGGTGGGGCAGCCGTTGTAACTATACCGAGACCTTAGAACTTATATCTCAAGGTGGGCGGCGATTTACGTTATGGATGTCTATGGGCTCCAGTAACCACGTAACACCAGGTGGGCTGTGAGCTCGTCTACCTATCTAAGCAATAAAAAAAACCCAAATGATAGTACACTAAGTAAAGCATAGTGTATTAGCAGCGGCGTTGATAGGCGGAGCAGTTCGGGCCGTTGATTTGTGTATGTTAATGTGTATGTTCAAATTATTACTTTTAATCACGTTATAGGAGATAACTTGTAACAGAGCGTATTGTAAATCCGCATAGGTAAGTACTATTGCCCTCGCTGCTTCTGCCGCACCGGTTGTCCGATCCGGTTCGGTTCGCATACGGCCCACCTGATGGTGAGTGGTTACCGTCGACCATCGACTTCAGCAATGCCAGGAGCAGAGCCAAGCCGCTGTCTACCGAGGTAGTAAACATTCACGCTCTGAAGTAGTTCTTTCTTCAATTCGGTTCAGTTCATTGAGGAGACTGATAGGGTGCAGCAGTAAAATATTTTACCTGTTTATTATCATTCGTCTCGAGGTCCTCGGGGGGCAGGGGCAAGGGCTCCAGGTAGTAACTCAGCGGCTTCACCATGCTGTGCGTGTGGAACTTCAGTAATCTGTAATTAAATTTTATGCACATGAGCCATGCAGGAAACCGGGCTTGGGGTTCGTTGGTAATGTAAGTACGGTCGTCATCAGTCAATCTCCGTTGGAAGCGTTTTATCTAATTTTAGCGTCAGTTATAAACGATAGTCAAAATACGCTGCTAAAAACAATTAAATGAATTCCCTCAGCTTTATTGAAGTGAAACTTCTTGAGGCGCGTTGGGTGTGAAATTTAACTCGCGACAAATTCGTTACGGCTAGCGAGAAAAGATACAATTCAGGAAGAACGAGAGTGAGAAAATAGACTTTTTTTTTCCTACCTAAGCTGCTAGCCTTGAGAGGCTATTCCAGCGTAACCTTAACTAGTAGGTGAGCTCGCGGAGCTCAAACCTGACGACGTTGCTAACACGAACCCTAGCAAGAGTCGTGCTTCGCAGAATCTACCACAGGGTCGGAAACGCGACCCACTGAGAAGATCCGGCGAGAAACTCAGTGGGCTGTGTCTGAGAGTAAATAGACAGAGCGTCTCGCGAACCACACAACCGTGGAGAAAGGGAGACAGCAAGCTAGGTAGTTTCTCTTATATACATTCTGTTTACGGACGTCGACCACTAGATCGCTTGTTTTTAGTTTGCCATTGCTTCAGTATATGGCAGCAACATATTAACTATCTTATATGCACATATTTTATTTTTAACGAAGGATTTAAAAAAAAAAGTTTTTTCTATATATTCCTATTACAAGTCATTTGATTTAAGAATGAAAAATGAATAAAACCCCAATTCTACACACCCCTAAAGAAAATTCAATTCTTTTTTTCGAAAAAAAAAAAAAAAAAACCATTAGATATTCACTTGTGAGCATTTTCGTAGGTGAGTGGTTTCCGTTCGATCTTGGTGGCCGCAAACCACGCCCAGGACAGTGGCGCCGGGTTCCGCCCGCCCTCCACCAGCTCCCACACCGACACGCGCTGCTTCTCCGTCAAACGTAGTCCCTGAACAATCACAAAACGATAAAATAAATCCCAAATTTTACTTCACTACATTGCTCGTAAGCATCCCTTTTATTTGCTTAAAGATTTGACCTGGTGTTAAGTGGTTATCGGAGCCCATAGGCATCAACAACATAAATGCCGCCACTCACCTAGAAACATCAATTATAAGGTCTTAGTTTTTACAGCAAAACGACTGCGCTACCCTTCAAACCGAAACGCATTACTGCTTCACGGCGGAATTAGGTACCTCCCCGTGCGGACTCACAGATCACACTCCGGATACGTTTTATTGATTCACGCTCATTACCTGTTTCTTGTCGCTGTCGAAGCCGGTGATTTTGTTTCCCTTCTGGTCGACCAGACAGCCGAGTGGCTCGCATGCGATCACCTACAAGAAATAAAAACCTCTTGTTGAAGTCGTTATTAAATTCCATTAGGATCGTGAACTGTAATTTTTATAACACTTCGCTTAATAAGCGAATTTCGACAAATCACAATGATAATACAATATTTCGATATTTATATTATTATTCAAGATTTACTTTGTTTGAAATTATAAAAAAAACTAAGAACACTAAAGTTTTCGGCACCATACAATACTTCATCTGTATATCAGCGTTAGCATATCTTCTAACAGAATCTTTCTACTGATTCTTATCGAGTAATGGTTAAAATGGAAGAATTACCCTCAAACTAGAGCGTGGATACAAGCTCTAGTCTATATATTTACTAACTCTGCCAATGCCGAAATGAGAAAAGAGGAGGGTTGAGTTCGATCTTTCCACCATAAAACAGTTAACGCCGAATGTGTGGCAGCGGTTAATTAGTCGGATCCAAATAAGGCTTCAGCGGCCTCAAAGAACTAAATCTCTTCCAAAAGCACTGCCGTGGGAGGAAGCGGGACCCCACCATGTATATTTTTGCAAGAAAGCCTCATGAGGCCACGACTCTCAGCAGTGAGGATTATCGACGCAAGGTGGAGGATATACTAACATCAGCCCTAAACATGTCATTACGGCTCCTCCCGATCCTTTAACGATGCTTTTAGGTACCTCAAGCACCGGTCGCCGTCCTCGCCGAACCTGTCGCTTGCGACAAAGAGCTCGACGAGTAAATTAACCCACAGACACAGCCCAATGAGTTTCTCGCCGGATCTTCTCAGTGGGTCGCGTTTCCGAACCAGTGGTAGACTCTGCGAAGCACTGCTCTTGCTAGGGCCAGTATTAGCAACACTCTCGGTTTGAGCCTCTTGAGCTCGCCTACAAGTCAAGGGAAGCTGAAATAGCCTCAAGGCTATCAGCATAGGTAGAAAAAAAAACTAACCTCAATGATGGTGTTCTTAGAGAGCGGTAGGAGCTGTTTGACGCACTGCACGGAGGGCCCGTGCCGGTCTCCTATCTCCTTCTTCAGTTTCTTCATGAGGTTCTGGTAGTGTTTCCTGTTGTTGTCGTCGCCCCCGTCCGCGAGGGTCGAGTGTATCAGAGTGGCCAGCATGTCGATCAAAGTGTTGAAGAGGTTGCTGCGACACAGACTACACCAACTTATTGTAGGCACACTGTATGGCTCGACCGTAATTACGTCGAAACGTCAACTGTAATTTGTCGGGTTTGAATTTTTAAATTGTCGAAGGTATGAAGTGACATTTAAAAAGACATGCAATTTTTGTAGTGGGTAGTCAACTTGATCAAATCGCAGTTTCGTAAAAGAGTGTTTGGTGAAAATGTAGGTGTAAACAATTAATACAATATCGCCGAATATTGGTACCACCGTTCTAAATGGAGTCCTAGACTTGATATCATTCTTTATTTTAATCGAATTTAATGACTAAGTTTCGTCAATAAGTAACACATAATAAGATTTAAGAAAATACAAAGATAATGACACCGAAAATTGGAAAATATTCCAACAATGGACCCGTGAACATTATTATCGTCACTGACCACAAGGCCGGAAAAACGAATTAAAAAGTTTAAATTGAACAACAAAATACATCATCATCAGCGTTTAAAATGTTTTTTTTTGTTGATTGAGAAGAGCGTTCTCGCAAAGCGAATGTCAGTACCGAATTTGTATGCCAGACATGAACAGTGACGGCATTATTTACTAGTTTTATTTGCCTTTAAAAAAAAAAGTTTCTTAGTAAAAAATATATTTTTAAAAATTGTATTCATTGTTCGATTGTCTACATAGACGAGCCCACTGAGTTTCTCGCCGGATCTTCTCAGTGGGTCGCGTTTCCGATCCGGTGGTAGATTCTGCGAAGCACTGTTCTTGCTAGGGTTCGTGTTAGCAACGTCGTCAGATTCGAGCCCCACGAGCTCATATACTAGTTAAGGCTACGCTGCAATGGTCTCTCAAGACCATCAGCTTAGGTAGGACACACTCGTGCTTTTATTTATTTATTTAAAAAAATACTGCCGCATCACAAACATTTAACATTGAAAACAACTTAAACTATTTAATTTATGGCCTGATGCATGTGACAATAATGGCATACATAACATTGGCAATTCATCGTCTCGAAGATGGAATACAATAATAATAAAAAAAAGAATACATCAAAAAGAATACATGTAAAACAGTATTAATTGTTGAAATATTAATATGAATGTCTAATAAATGTCATGTCATATCAAAAAGAAAAGAAGAAATCAAGATAGATAGAAAGAAGAAGATACAATATCAAGCAACAACAAGTCAGTTATAGAACAACAAATGAGGTGCTTTAAGGTGGAAATCGCACACTCACTATTACTGGTGGTAGGACCTCTTGAGAGTCCGCGCGGGTAGGTACCACTATTATTTCTGCCGTGAAGCAGTAATGCGTTTCGGTTTGAAGGGTGGGGCAGCCGTTGTTACTATACCTGAGACCTTAGAACTTAGGTCTCAAGGTGGGTGGCGCATTTACGTTGTAGACGTCTATGGGCTCCAGTAACCACTTAACACCAGGTGGGCTGTGAGCTCGTCCACCCATAAGTAATCGAACCATCGGCCTGGTTACCTGTTGTTGTACGCGTCGACCACCTGGTGCGCGACCAGCTGAGTGAGCAGCACGGCCCAGTCGGAGGTGAGCTGGTAGGAGCGGCGTATCGCGTCGAACATCCCGCCGGCCAGCGAGAAGCGCAGCTGCAGCGCCTCGGGGGCCACCTCGTCGTGCCACGTGTCGTTGCACGCGGAGCGCTCGTGGTCGCGCGCGTGCGTCAGGTAGTGCTGCAGTTGCGCGTGGATCGAACTCAACAGGCTTTCCTGTAATACGAAATTGATACGTTCAAGCAAGACGGTGCTGCAATCGAAAGTACGCAGACACTTTAGTTTAGTTTCGTACTTTAGTGGATAAATTATATCAGGGGCGAAAGAAAGGCTAGGTATGGGTAGGTACCACGGGTAGGTACCACCAACCTGCCTATTTCTGACGTGAAGCAGTAATGCGTTTCGGTTCGAAGGGTGAGATATTCTTGTTCTCTCGAGCTGAGAAGCGAGCGAGTCGCCGTGTCGGACGGAGCGCTCCTGCATAATATACGCTCTGAGTTCATTTCTGGTTTTATTGACTTACGAAGACCGCCCGCTTACCATGTCGCTACCCGAAAGTGGAAATACTCCAACAAATATACAATAAATCAATAAATAAAAAACTGACACACACGCATATATTTTATACTCTTTTGTTTATGACTGAACTGAATATTCTGAAGCAAGCTTGCTTGTATATTTGTTGGAGTATTTCCACTTTCGGGTAGCGACATGGTAAGCGGGCGGTCTTTTGTAAGTCAATAAAACCAGAAATGAACTCGGAGCGTATATTATGCAGGAGCGCTCCGTCCGACACGGCGACTCGCTCGCTTCTCAGCTCGAGAGACAACAACGGAGCGTTTTTATAGCAAGGTATCGTGGTGGGACGATTTTGTTTACGATTCTTATCTTGGACGTGTTGTTTTCGATGAATGCTTGCACGTGTTGTTTGTCGTCCCATCTTTATTAGTCATGAACTAATGGTTTATAAAACACGCGCCGACATATTTATGCATAATTTAAAAACAAGTATTAGCATTCTGCACTCCCTCTCTGTATTCTCTATAAGTGTGGGAAATTTCATACTACTCCGTCCGCGCAATTTTCGAAAAAAGGGGTACAAAGTTTTTGCTTCACGTATTAATATATACTAATATTACAAAGCTGAAGAGTTTGTTTGTTTGAACGCGCTAATCTCAGGAACTACTGGTTCGATTTGAAAAACTCTTTCAGTGTTAGATAGCCCATTTATTGAGGAAGGCTATAGGCTATAACAATATATAAAATCACTCTAATACCAATACAAGTGGAGCACCAATAAAGAATGTTTCAAAATAGGGGTTTAAATAGCTCCTTAACATTCTAAAATTCAAAAATATTGTCACTATCTACGTAAATGAAGTGGAGGTGAAATTTTGCGTTATGCCAAAGTAACTATTAAACGCGGAGTCGCGGGCTAAAGCTAGTATATGGATAAGCCTAAAGTGATTGTGAATATTGGCGTTAGAGTTACCTTCTGATCATCTTGGTTCCTCAGGCATGTGAGCACGAGGGACAGCAGGGGCTCGTTGGCGAGTCTGACGGCGTTGCTGCCGCCGCACGCGCAGCCGCCGCCGCACGCGCCGCTGCTCACGCCGCGCTTACCGCCGCTGCCGCCCGTCGAGGATCTAGTTATAAAAAAAATGACAAGGTTATTTATTATATTACGAAATTCAATTTCCCTTGCTACATACCAGCTTTTAAAAAAAAACTATGGAAAACATCTGTCAAGGCTTTAATAAGCAAGAATTCCACATGACCACGACTGCTCTGCCAAGAGTAAATACTCGACCTGGACCTAGAAGTCGACATGAGTACGCCATTTCGATAAAGCGGCACGACACGAGAACCCTCTCATCGTGGCGGCCGGTAACTACATGCCCGATTCTGCAGAATGGAAAGCAGTCGACATGGCCCAAAACGCGTCATTTTGGATGCTCCCGATCCACTAACGGTGCTTTTAGATATCTCAAGCACCGATCATCGTTCTCGTGGAACGTGCGCTCGCGACGTACGGCTCGGCGAGTAAATTAATCCACAGACACAGCTCACTGAGTTTTTCGGCGGATCTTCTCAGTGCGTCATGTTTCCGATCCAGTAGTAGATTCTGCGAAGGACTGCTCTTGCTAGGCTCTCTCAAGGCTATCAGCATAAGTACACTCACTGACAGGTGAAGAAAACTAAATGTTTTCGATGTCCTAAAAATGTCTAGATGTCGAGAAATTTGAAAGTAAGTTTTTTAAAAAATATATTCTCCTCCCAACCTTTCCGATCAAAACCTGAAAAGGACAACTGTAGCGAACTGAACGAAACTGAAAATATCTATGTAACAGTCGAAATTGACATTTCGTATTATTCTGTAAAACTGGACCTATATTCGTTATTATTTGTTAATTTACTTATATTATAGAGTAATAATAAAATGGCTAAAATGCGTGGCAATTTTGTTAGTTGTTTAGACTCTTGTATTATTTTTCGAAAAAAATAATAATACAATAATGACGCGGCAGTGGTCCGGTATATCAGGATTTGCTTTAGTGTCAGTATCCTAGATGTAAACAGGGCATTAGGTCTATACGGAAATAGTCTATGGTTACTAAAAGAAAAAACGTTTAATATAGATAAAACACACGTTTAAATAAAAAAAAAATAAAAAAATGAACGACAGCTTACCCTTTGTAACTAGGGCTTTGGTGGCTTTTACAATCCCGATGAGAGCCTCCCCCTCCGCCGCTCCCCCCCGCACAGTTGCCGCTGCACCCGGCGCCCCAGCCGTTCTCTAAGATCTGCGGAATTCCGTACCGAACTTTTTATTATTGCATTCTGAATCATGTCTTAGAAAGTTTTCAAAATAATTAAGTAAATGTTCAATTTTTTCCTTTGATTTATTAAAATTAAATTTAAATTTGAATACTGATGTTGATGTTTTTTGTGCACGTTTTGTTTAGACGATAGACATATTAAAACGCAATTTGACTCGAATTGCAAGCTATTAAAAGAAGAGAGGTCATTGCATCGTCAAACAAATAGTAAACCGGATTCGATTGACAACTAGGAGTATACAAGTACTGGGGGTCGGTTAGGTTGTATCCTTGATTTCATTAAAAATTAGCAGTACTGTTTTATCTTACTTAATTTTTGGGAACCTTTTCAGTAAATTGATGAATTAACTGTCTCATGACCCGTTTGGTGCAAAGTTGGAGCCGGTGGAGAACATAACGCGAATGCCATCATCCACCTCAATACATAATATCGATATCTGAATAGTATATCAGAGCGTATGACTGTTTCGCGGCAGAAATAGGCACAAACGGTGGTGGTACCTACCCGTATTAACAATACAAGTATTGACACCTAAAGATGCCATTGTCAGTCGCAGTACAAATCGCAATACTCATAGAAGGGTGCTGCTCATTATACGGTGAATCTCTTAATCGGTTTTACGACACCTACATGATGAGATTAAGTAGTATCAATTTACTTTAACAACAATACTGGTCTTAGGAGGTCTTGTGAGTCCGCACGGGTAAGTACCATCGCCCTGCCCATTTCTGCCGTGAAGCAGTAATGCGTTTGGGTTCGAAGGGCGGGGCAGCCGTTGTATTGTTAAAAGTGAGACCTTAGAACTCATGTCTCAAGGTGGGTGGCGGCACTTACGTTCTAGATGTCTATGAGCTCGTCTACTATTCTAAGAAATTAAAAATAACCCTAAAGGTACGGGTAAGGACGGGTACCAATTTTTTTAATAAAAAAATACGTATACATTATCACGAACGACTTCCACGATGAAGGAGTAGAATAGTGTTGTGGCGCATTCGCTATTCGCAGCCAATGGATCAATAATATCCACCTACGGTGACCTGCCTCTTACACTGGACTTAGGACTACGACGTAGTTTCACTTGGCGTTTCGTCGTAGCAGATGTGACGAAGCCTATCATCGGTGTCGACTTCCTAGGTTACTATAGCCTACTAGTCGATTGCCGCAATCAACGCCTGATCGATGGCATTACAGCACTTACTGTTGCCGCACCAACAAAGAATTCAACAGAGGCAATTTCATCCGTTCGCACTACTACGAACAACAACATTTAGACCGTCGGTCTACCGAGCAATATAACCCGCTCGGTGGAAGATCTTCCCTTTGTCGTATATATCTCCCCAAACTGGTGACCCCGACGTGATGTGAACAACGCAACCTTCTGACTCATCATTAGCGCATCAAGAACTTCGGCTACCACAATCTCCGAATTCTCGCAGATAAAAGCACGTCATTGACAGTCGTCCCACAGCAAGCCAGCATCGCAGCCTCAACAGGACCATCGCAGCCGACTCACCGCGGTTCCTGGTCCTACGGCACGCAACTTCACTGCCTCATCACGCCGCTACAGTTCATCGCAGCCCAAGACCGGATCATCAACGCTTGGGGTCACACATCTCCGGCGTGGCAGCTCTGCATCACATGGACTACGCACGACACGCACGCAACATTCAAGCTCAGTTTCGACTCACCGCAAACTTCGAGCAGCACTGGCACTTGCAAGCTTATCTCAGCACGGACAACGATTACTAAATATGACACGACCTTCAGTCTCGGAGGGGAGTGATGTGGCGGGTAGCCATCATACAACGCAAGATAATTGATAGATGCCTGAATCTCGCTTACGACATTTTCAAGATAAAGCGCATATATACAAGTTCCGAACAAACAACATTTGGACCGTCGGTCTACCGAGCAATATCATCCGCTCGGTGGAAGATCTTCCCTCTGTCGTTAAGCTTCCCCAAAGTGTTTACAAAGCGAACCCGCGAGTTTATTTGCGTCACTACTATAAAATTGAGACTTAGACTTAAAGACTCAAGGTCGAATTCGCTTTGTGATATCTAATGGGCTTCAAGTAACCACTCACACGCAATAAAAAAACCTAATAAGTGAGAAATTATGCGATTGTCTCACCTGACCGGCCTGCTTGAGAACACGGCCCTGTACCGCCGGAGGCAGCTTGGCGACGAGCGGCGCCACCAACCAGACAGAGTCCGACCACTTACTGGTGCTGACGACTCCGCGGTCTGTTCCCATTCTGAAAAATGAAGCGTACATATTTCATTTTATTTTAAATTTAAAAAGCTTTTTTATGCCTAGATGAGTGGACGAGCTCACAGCCCACCCGGTGTTAAGTGGTTACTGGAGCCCATAGACATTTACAACGTAAATGCGCCACCCACCTTGAGATATAAGTTCTAAAGTCTCAGTATAGTTACAACGGCTGCCCCACCCTTTAAGCCGAAATGCATTACTGTTTCACGGCAGAAATAGGCCGGGTGGTGGTACCTAGCCGCGCGGACTCACAAGAGGTCCTACCACCAGTAAAAGCGATTTCACTGTTTAATATTATTATTATTATATTGTAATTTATTGTTAACTTAAAGGAATTAAAAATAATTAGAGTGAATTTCTCAAGCGAACGTTGAGGGTTAAATATAAGTTTACGAAGAACGTTGATATGATGTTTTGTTGAGTTTTATTTCTGATCGTATTTATAACTAGATCATAAGGTATCCTGTGCAAGATATCGTTTTCTAGCAGAGAAAGGTTAAAGTTAGTTTTATTAATTTTGTGTAAAAATCACAAAACAATTTCACCGTAATGTTATAAGATGACAATTTTTTTAAAGGGTAAAAAAAACATGTAATTCATACATACATATAGTTCTATATGTTCATATAGTACATATAATTCTTTTCCTATCAAAATAATTTCAAAATCGGTTACTTTTGTCAAGTCAAACGACAAACTATGAATATAATGGTTTACGGCATCACCGCTATTATTATGGTATGATGTTGCGATAGAGGCGAGATATTTCAGTTTTAAGTTACGACAATTTGATAGCATGTCGATCAAATAAATAAATAGTTCAATTAGAAAATTATACCTGTCCTTGTCTGGCGGTGGCGGCGCTGGCTGCTGGAAGACATTGATGATGGCCCGCGCTACCGTGTCCAGCCACGCCGACAGTTCCGGGGAACCGCCGGGGAACTGCTTGAACATCAACTGAAGGTCTAGCCACGACATTCTTAGTGACCATTGTTCTAGGTTCTGTAATTGAGAATATATCTTGTCATTACTTTTCACTATAATATATACAGGGTGTTTCGGAAATGCTAATCAAATAAGGGATTTTATGACCTGGTAACTAAGACCTTTAAGCCATGTCTTATTTTAATTTATATTCTTATTTTTATAAAAAATGGTTTTAATGGAGTGAAATATGAAGATGATTAATTTGAGACATTAATCAACTGGGATGAAATGAAATGAGATGATATGGGATGACATATAATCTCAGTAAAATGGTGGTCATTTAGTGAGATTTGTTCAGTGGACTTTTTGGAGGATCCCGAGAAGTTACGTCCAGCGGCTTTGTTTCACTTTCCCACATCTGTCCACTTTCACAGATACTAAACAGTTAATAAACCACCGTTATTACACATTTAAACATGAAGAAACACTAAATAGACAAAATAAAACAAATCACACAACTTCACTCCTCGCGTTCCCGCCAAAAAGTCCGTTTTCGAAAATGTGCTAAAAGAAGTCAGGTGGGGACCATAGAACGCAGCGTCATGCCGCCATTGATCGATATATGAAGTCTTAAGTTTGTTTAAATAGATTGAGGTTACGCCCCCCGACTGATTTTACTTTTCCACATACGTACATGAAGGATATACCTTCATCACATTTCATCGCAGTAAAGCGCTTTTATTATAAACTCACCTCTAATAATCGAGTGATCATAGTCTTCTGATCCAAGTCCGGATGTGTGTGACTCGCTGAATCCGGATAACAGATCATATGCAATAACCTATAAATAAAAAGAAATTTTTTTTTATTGCTAAGATGGGTGGACGAGCTCACAGCCCACCTGGTGATAAGTGTTTTACTGGAGCCCATAGACATCTACAACGTAAATGCGCCACCCACCTTCAGATATAAGTTCTAAGGTCTAAGTATAGTTACAACGGCTGCCCTACCCTTCAAACCGAAACGCATTACCTACGGTTTCACGGCAGAAATAGGTAGGGCGGTGGTACCTACCCGTGTGGACTCACAAGAGGTCCTACCACCAGTAATTACGCAAATTATAATTGCGCCGGACGTCTTATCCATTAGGCCACGAAGACTTCGATTTGAATACCATCTGCAAGTGGTTTAGTTATTTCCAAATGATACTTTATCGACGTAGATACCTCTGCGCTTGTTTTGGAGTGATCATGGAATCGAGCAGCATGCCAGTCTGGTACAGCTCATCCGGATTCTGAAGGCACTTCTGCAGCACCCATTCTTCGGAGCATATTTCCGCTAGCACTTTCCTGGCAAACGAGGAAAGCGACTGCGACGAATCTAGCAAAGACGACCCAACTCCGCCGCCCCCTCTGGAATTCATTATTTCATTTTTGAACGGATCACGTTCCGTCTACGGTTTTATATATGCTGGTGTGATATGAAAACATGGAACGGGGATTCAAAAAAGTTAATAGTCTTGTATGAAGCGAACTTAAACAGTTTCGGGATAGATTGAAGAAAACTTTTAGTACTGTTTTTAAGTTTTCACTTAATAAGGGCCTACAAAATAAATATGGTTATTGAAAATAAATACGTACAGTGGAAAAATAATAATTAAATTGTGATTTTTATATTTTCATTAGGAACAGGGATAAACATTTTAATTGCTGTTGAAGAATGAAAATTTAAATGACATTGAAGAGAGTGAAGCATTTTACCGTTTTTACTATCGCGATCTGTAAATAATCAGGAATTACTAATTCTAACAAGTGCTAATAAAAGCAACATATGCCACTAAGTAACCAATCTTGTTAGATGGATCTTTTGTGTACTAATTTCAAATAAAAAATAGAAAAAAAATATTGCTTCAGTAAATTTATACTGTTACAAGTTTTTGGGAAAGCATTGTAATGAGTCAGAACTGCTTCATTCTCCTCGAGCTTAACATTTAGTTACTGTCAAGGATCCCGTGGGCCAAAAGAACTAGGGTGACGCAGACGTGAATATGTACAGCAAAACAACATGAAGACAAGACAAGCCAAGCGTGTGACCAATATGCACGACTATGTACAAGAGACAGTATGTTCGGTTATGTACAGCCTTGGTCAAATTTCAGTTGTCTATGATTTACAAAGCACAACTCTATTTCACGTAGTAAAACTACCCGCCTAAATTCGTAATAACTGAGTGTTTTTTATAGCTTGAGAAGTGATAGCATTTAAAATTGCAATAAAATTAGTGATTTACAAATTTAATTATTATCACTACATACCGATCAGCATTAAATAATAATTTATGCCTATTCAATTTGAAACGCTGCATCGTATTGGATGCAATTTGCAACTGCACTTTTATTATTACTCGATTCAAATTAATCCTTAGACCATAGACAACTTCAATTATTAAGGCGAATGGTGAAATGGTCACAGTGAAGCCACATCCTGGAGGTGCAACCGTGAAGGTAACTCAATATTAAAATAAACAAACCTAGGAGTTCTATGGCCCCCACTCATCTCTGAATCTACCATCCTAAGAATAAAAACATAACTAGTCAATAATATGATATCGATAAATATTTTTTTTAGAATTCGTCTTAAGCATAACAAATGTTCTTTACAATTAATACAATAACTTCAAAACTACAGCATCAAGCTAATACAACGAATGTAATAATGCCGCAAATGCAAATCAATATTTTTAAATACTCTTATTTATTTCTTTATGCATTCATTACTTTATAGTAAACTGGATATTCTGTTCGTTTTTTTTTTTTTTTTTTTGTATTTCCTTGTTTATTAAAAAAAAAAAAGACAAAAACTTTTTGCAAAAAATAAGATTGTTTGCGAATACGTTTCATAAATAACGACTACCTCATTAACAGATAACAGCGAACATAATTCATAATCAGTGCCCAAAGTCAGGAGACTGCATTACGTATGTATTAAATGTAGTACATGATTTATGTCGACAATTATTTAACAATTTATAACCAAACTATATTTCAATCATCGTGTCGAAAAATGTACAGTCAGTAAGCTTATTGATTTGTCATAATGTTCTAGGCTTATTCAGAAATAATAAAAACAAAATGTTTTCGTTTGTCCTTGTGTGTGTGTGTGACTGTGATTTGGCTGATGTTTATAGCTAGTTATCTATAACTTACGACAAGAGGTCGAGCTGCGCGTCGCTTGGCACCGCGTCGCTCGTGCCCAGTATGTGCGACAGTTCACATGACTTCTTGCCTATCTTGCCGCCGTCACGCGCCGAATCACCGACCACTACAGTTTATAATAATTGTAAACAATTGGTACAATTCATGTAGTATAAAAAATAACAACTCGGTTGAGTATATTGGATGCAAGTGTACCGCTTTGGTATTAATAGTCACGGAACACGCTAGGTCGATCAAAGCGTGATGGCCAATAATAATCGCAGCTGTGATACGTGCCTCGTGTATTCGGATATTTAGATATATGGCATTATGAAAATGCAAACAAAGCTATTATAAAGTTTTCGTAATTTAAATAATATAATATTAATTAATAATAATTGGTCGGCAGGCAGCGGCTTGGCTCTGCCCTGGCATTGCTGACGTCCATGGGCAAGGGTAATCACTCAGCATTAGGTGGACCGTAAGCTCGTCTGCCTATTTGTATTGCCTATTTGTTTGATTGCCTTTGGACAATAAAAAATAAATAAAATAAAGATATCATTATGCGCCCTGTAAACGATCAAATTTGTTTGTCAATCTTTACGATTTCATCAAACAATAGCTTAAACGATCAAACCAAATATCAAACAAGTTTGATAACTTGCCCGTAGATTCGGTTTTCGCCTTGCCGTAACGAGACGTCGCCGCGTCGTGTCGAAAACGACTGAGCCATTGTTTGACAAACACCCCCATACACGTTCGAACTTGTTTGTCAAACACGCCGTCAATCAAGATTTCCATCAAACACGTAGACTGTTTGACAAACGCGTCAAACAAAGCTGCATACTCTCAAATAATTTGACAAACAGTTTGATCTTTTTTTTATTGCTTAGATGGGTGGACGAGCTCACAGCCCACCCGGTGCTAAGCGGCTACCGGAGCCAACGATAGACATACACAACGTAAATGCGCCACCAACCTTGAGATATAAGTTCCAAGGTCTCAGTTTAGTTACAACGGCTGGCCCACCCTTCAAGCCGAAACGTAAAACTGCTTCACGGCAGAAATAGGCGGGGTGGTGGTACCTACCCGTGCGGACTCATAAGGGTCATCGTCTACAGGGCGCTTTACAATCATCATTAACCGTTATTGGTGTACAACCCAATCGTAAACATACTGAGTATGGCTTTAAGCGTAGCGAGGACGGGTGCGACGCCGATGTTCTTGTGCGCGGCGGCGAGCAGGTGGCGGTCGCACGACAGCCGCACGCCCGCCGCGGCGCCGCCGGGACCGGGCGACGTCGACACTGAATACAAACCTTACACAAACAGAAACGCAACTGTAAAATTTAATCTGAGTACACGCACTGAGGATATGTCGGCGCAAATATGACTGTTTACCTACTTATTATAAAAATAATCATGATTGAATGTGATAATCGGATCATCTGAACATCAAATAATTACTCTGTGTTTATTACGTTGAGAAATTGATGTTAAACAGTAGTACTTTAAAAACGTGTAAAAACGCTCACGACTCACGTGCACCAAGCCCTATAAATACGGCTTGGTCATTCGTGTCAGAGCCGTAGCACAGTATGGATCTGTCTGGAACGTTGTTATGCTTCTCGTGTAATATACGCAGTTCTCGTGAAATTCTCGTGAAGTTTTGTTTCGGAAGCCCAAACATGAGTTATTCGTCAACAAATTAATATTAGATATTATGATAGTCAGATATTATGCGAATCGAAGTACAATCGTATTTGGTCGCCTTACTAGTTAGTCTAGAGGCCAGCAGCACGAAAGTGGAGGGTAATAATTCTCGAGCGTACGTATGTATGTTTAATTACGTCGGATTTCAACATATGGTATCCGCGAAGTAAAGTAACTTAAGTAGCCTATGTATTTAAAGCAAAAATAATAATAACGTGAATTAAAAAAACTTTGCTCCGCAAAAGAATGGCCTAGCTAAGAAATAAATAAAACATATTTGATTTTGTGTGTAATTGAAAATTTCAAGTTACACTTATGATTTTATTTTTTGTTATCTATACTAATATATAAATCTACAGTGTTTTTTACGGATGTTCCGTTATAACTACTGAACCATGCATCCGATTGACTTGAAACTTGGTATCCATGTAGAAAATGCATGTATTTAATGGATAGGCTAATGTTTATATGAGTTTTGGACTTCCTACACCAGTTGGGGGGGGGGGGGGAGGGTGTTAGTGATGAGAATCTTTGTTCTTTGTGGGGGTGAGAAATAATAATGTTTATTTTAAATGCCCTGCGAAGCGGACGGGTAAATCTAGTAGTTAATAATTACTTTATTTTGTAAGATTGAGCATATGGGTTTCCGGTGTCCGTAAGTAACAAAATGTTTGCTTACAGACATTAAACTAATAAAAGTTTATTATTGTAAGATCACCGTTCTGTTCTCCGGCTTCCATTGCGAAACTGACTACAAAGATAGTCGTGGTAGTACAGCCAATTACGAAGAACAAGTGGAAGATTTTTCTGGTGGTAGGACCACTTGTCAGTCCGCGCGGATAGGTACCACCGCCCTGCCTATTTCTGCCGTGAAGCAGTAATGCGTTTTGGTTTGAAGGGTGGGGCAGCCGTTGTAACTATACTGAGACTTTAGAACTTGTATCTCAAGGTGGGTGGCACGTCACGTTGTAGATGTCTATGGGCTCCAGTAACCACTTAACACCAGGTGGGCTGTGAGCTCGTCCACCCATCTAAGCAATAAATAAAAAAAAATAACATGTGTGCAATTCACAAGTGTTAGAAGTAAAACCTTCAAAAATTTAAATACAATTATCTTAAATGTCTAAGTATATTATTAGTAAAATTTTGTCATTAGTAAATAATTGTAAATCTCCTTTTATAGTATGAGGTAGCGCCCTCTGTGAATTGATATTTTAACTTCACGTATATGCTAAATTAAAATTCTCTACAAGAGGTTTCATACACACGTTAGTATTAAAACATCTCACAGATGGCGCTGTATTAAAAGTAAAATACTTTATACGTATGTTTTAAAGTATGTAGGAACTGAGCATTCTGTCTCACTTTTTCTCTCGATCTTTCTCACTTGCTTGCTCCCTACTCTCTGGCTAGTTGCTTCATACTACGTTCGCCCTGTCTTACTTTCTCTCAATCGGTCTCGATCGCTCTCTCTCTCTTTTTCGATACTTCCGTTGCATACCTGCGTGACGTTACATCTGTAAAAATTGTACCCTCATGCGCCTAAAGAAGTTTCACTTCATAAAAAAAGATTTTTTATGAGTTTGACCTACCGGGCTGTGGAGTGTCGACCGTTTTGAACAATCTAAGCAAGAGATGGCACGTGAGCCGGCCGCCCGTGTCGGTCGAGGGCGCGTTGGCGGGGTTGCCGGTCGAGCCGCCGCCGCCGCACGCCTTCAGCAGGGACGGCAGCGCGGCGTGACGCATGAAATCCTCCAGCGAGAAACAGTGCCGGGCTGTACCGAACAATATAACGAGCTTGTTAAAATTAAATCCAAAAATCTAGGGTATGATGTTGCCAGAGGAATTAAAATAACTCGATGTCTGATTAAACAGGAACTTTATTCGTTCATGTAACAAATTATACAAAAACCATTTATGGATACCTTGATTTTTAAGGTAAACAAATACACAAAATACAAATTCCTATGGGTGGTTCTTGGATCGGACTGCGGGGCTACCGCGTTCCTTAACCTCCTGGCTGATGCTTTTTCTGAGGGCTGCGGGGCTACCGCTCAGATCAAGTTTGGAAAAACGAATGGACTGCGGGGCTATCGCACTCGCCGTTTAGCTATCGAATGCCATAACTGTTTTTTTTCCTACCTAAGCTGATAGCCCTGAGAGGCTATTTCAGCGTAACCTTAACTAGTAGGTGAGCTCACGGAGCTCAAACCTGACGACGTTGCTAACACGAACCCTAGCAAGAGCCGTGCTTCGTAAAATCTACCACCGGATCGGAAACGCGACCCACTGAGAAGATCCGGCGAGAAACTCAGTGGGTTGTCTGAGGGTCAATAACTGGCGCGCTGCGGCCTCTTGTATAGTAATCGTTGACGTTCGTAGTGCGCTGGCGATGCGTAGATTACTCATAGTTATCGTTGTGTGAGTGAGCGCATCACAGTGCAGCGTTGTAGGTAAAATGTAGCATTGGCTATAAGGGTATTTTTTTATTGATTAGTCTCTGTGGGCTGACCGACGAGGATGCAGGTGAAGACGGCGAGCGCGTCGTGCGCGCTGGCGTCGTGCAGGTCGCGCTGGCGCAGCAGGTCGGGGTACAGCGGCGGGTGCGGCGCAGTGCCGCCGGGGTAGTGCTGCGCGCCGCACAGCGCCACCAGCGCGCCCAGCCACTCCGCCGCCAGCCCGCTGCACCACGCCGTCATCTCCGCGCACACCACGCCCAACTCGTTCACTCTGCACACAAGCGTCTTTATATCGATCTAATCTATATATTAAAACGTAAAGCAAAAACCTTGTACCCTTTTTAAGAAAAAATTCCGCGGACGGAGCAGTATAAAATTTCTCACACTTATAGAGATTTACGTTTTAGACATTACGTATTACGTTTTAGCATTTACGTTGTAGTTATCTATGTGCTCCAGTAACCACTTAACACCAGGTGGGCTGTGAGCTCGTCCAGAGATCTAAGTAATAAAAAAATTAAAAAGTGAATATAGTGAAGGATTGCAGAATGTTAATGTTTTTTTACATTATGCATAAAAATACATGAAATCAATAAAAAAAACATTACACACACTACCGTGTATTTGACACACACACGCATGCATACACTCATCATACGAGACTACTTGTCGAACCGTTCGTTCCGATATCGAGTCGAGGGAACGCGTTCCCGGCCCCGTCACGTCACAGCCGGAGTCCCGCAAGGCTCCGCCCTCTCCCCGTTACTATTCAGTTTGTATATCAACGATATACCCCGGTCTCCGGAGACCCATCTGGCGCTCTTCGCCGATGACACCGCCATCTACTACTCGTGTAGGAAGAAGGCGTTGCTTCATCGACGACTTCAGACCGCAGCTACCACCATGGGACAGTGGTTCCGGAAGTGGCGCATCGACATTAACCCCACGAAAAGCACAGCGGTGCTCTTCAAAAGGGGTCGCCCTCCGAACACCACGCTGAGCATCCCTCTCCCGACTAGGCGCGTCAATAACCCCGCCCCCGCCGTTCGCCCAATCACGATGTTCGACCAGCCCATACCGTGGGCCCCGAAGGTCAAATATTTAGGCGTCACCCTCGACAGTAGGATGACATTCCGCCCCCACATCAAGACGGTACGCGATCGTGCCGCCTTCATTCTAGGACGTCTCTACCCGATGATATGTAGGCGAAGTAAAATGTCCCTTAGAAATAAGGTGACACTCTACAAAACTTGCATACGCCCCGTCATGACCTATGCAAGTGTAGTGTTCGCTCACGCGGCCCGCATACACTTAAAATCCTTTCAAATTATTCAATCCCGTTTTTGCAGGATAGCCGTCGGAGCCCCGTGGTTCGTCAGGAACGTCGACCTCCATGACGACCTGGACTTAGAGTCCATCAGTAAGTATCTTCAGTCGGCGTCCATGCGCCACTTCGATAAAGCGGCACGACACGAGAACCCTCTCATCGTGGCCGCCGGTAACTACATTCCCGATCCTGCGGACAGAATGGAAAGCAGTCGACGTCGCCCTAAACACGTCATCTCGGATCCTCCTGATCCACTAACGGTGCTTTTAGGTACTTCAAGCACCGGTCACCGTTCTCGTCGAACCCGTCGCTTGCGACGAAGGGCTCGACGAGTAAATTAACTCTCAGACACAGCCCACTGAGTTTCTCGCCGGATCTTCTCAGTGGGTCGCGTTTCCGATCCGGTGGTAGATTCTGCGAAGCACGACTCTTGCTAGGGTTCGTGTTAGCAACATCGTCAGGTTTGAGCCCCGTGAGCTCACCTACTAAAGTTAAGGCTACGCTGAAATAGCCGCTAGGGCTATCAGCTTAGGTAGGAATAAAAAAAAAAGCATGCATACTATTTGTTTATTTTCAAACTTTTCTTATTGCTTATAGTCTGTGGTCAAATTGAGAATAGATTAAATATGGACTTTTTGGCGGGAACGCGAGGAGTGAAGTTGTGTGATTTGTTTTATTTTGTCTATTTAGTGTTTCTTCGGGTTTAAATGTGTAATAATGGTGGTTTATTAACTGTTTAATATCTGTGAAAGTGCACAAATGTGGGAAAATGAAACAAAGCCGCTGGACGTAACTTCTCGGGATCCTTCAAAAAGTCCGCGGAAAAAATCTTAGTAAATGACCACCATTTTACTGAGATTATATTTCATTTCATATCATCTCAATTCATTTCATTTAATTTCATCCTAGTTGATTAGTGTCTCAAATTAATCATCTTCATTTCATTTCACTCCGTAATATCATTTTTCATAAAAATATGAATATAAATTAAAATAAGACATGACTTAAAGGTCTCAATTACCAGATCATAAAATCCCTTAAAAAAAAGATTAATATTGTTTGTCTTTATTAATATTTACCTAAAGTGAAATCTATGATTATAGAAGTACAATAGTCTTTGACAAAAGAACTTATATTAATTAAATAGTCGTATTTCGACTACCAGGGGACCACTAGTTTAATTAAATTTCTCGACGAATTCGTAAACGATATTATAATACATGAACTCATTCAACAATAAGGCATCTCAGGTTTTCACTGGCGTTAGGACGTCTTGTAAGGTAGGTATCACCCCCGTGCCTATTTCTGCCGTGAAGCAGTAATGCGTTTCGCTTTGAAGGAAGGGGGCAGCCGTTGTACTAACTTTAGAACTTATGTCTCAAGGTAGGTGGCGGCATTTACGTTGTAGTTGTCTATGGGCTCCGGTAACCACTTAACACCAGGTGGGCCGTGAGCTCTTTCAATTACCTAAGCTATAAAAATAAAAAGAGTATTAAATGTGATAATCAATGTTTCTTAAGCCAGAAATTGTCTTTGTCTGATAAGATGTCAAAATTAACAATTGAAAATATACCGATCATTGTCAACTTCTCGACAAACGGCGAGCATCGCTGAACACACAAAGCTGTATCGGTTCGAAGGCGATTCGGCGATTTGACGCGCCCATGATATCTCCATTTTTCCTGTAAAATAAACAACAATAATCTATATATTAATACGTGAAGCAAAAACTCTGTATCCCTTTTTACGAAAATTGCGCGGACGGAGGAGTATGAAATTTTCCACACTTATAGAGAATATAGAGAAGAAGTGCGCAATGCTAATATTGTTTTAAAATAATGCATAAAAGATACATTAAATCAATAAAAAAACATTACACACACTACATACCATGTATTTGACGCACACACGCATGCATATTATTTATTGTCAAACTTTTGTTCTGGACGTCTGTTGTCAAATTGAGAATATATTAAATATTGTTTGTCTTTATTAATATTTTTTTATAGTGTAGTCTTGGCGAAATTTGTGATTATAGAAGTATAAAATACAATCATAATAGTGTACAAACTTACAATTCCAATTATAGTCGAATTTCGATTACTGCGGGACCTCTAGTTTACAAAAATGCGTCTAATAAATAATTAGATAAATATAATAAATAAAATATATTTACCTTTCCGCGGATTCGTGAAGAAGTCACTCAAGAACTCAGGGTTGTATACGTAGTTTGAAGGTATTGGTTGCAGCGGGGAGTACAGGGCTTGCCTGTGAAACAAAATGGGGCATCAAGTACAACAATTACAGCTAAAACGCTTTTTATAGTTATACCTACATAATCTAATTTTGAAGTCGTCGTGGCCTAACGGATAAGACGTCCGGTGCATTCGTGTTGAGCGATGCGCCGATGTTCGAATGTCAGACGAGTACCAATTTTTCTAATGAAATACATACTCAACAAATGTTCACGATTGGCTTCCACGGTGAAGGAATAACATCGTGTAATAAAAATGAAAGCCGCAAAATTATAATTTGCGTAATTACTGGTGGTAGGACCTCTTGTGAGTCCGCGCGGGTGGGTGCCACCACCCTGCCTCTTTCTGCCGTGAAGCAGTAATGCGTTTCGGTTTGAAGGGTGGGGCAGCCGTTGTAACTATACTTGAGACCTTAGAACTTATATCTCAAGGTGGGTGGCGCATTTACGTCGTAAATGTCTATGGGCTCCAGTAACCACTTAACACCAGGTGGGCTGTGAGCTCGTCCACTCATCTAGCAATAAAAAAAAATCTTACACATCTTCATAATATTATCATATCGATATTGCTTTATAAGTTTAGATATTTACGAAGAAAGAAACGTGTGCGTCTGGGGACGACCGACAGAACTTTAAACTAATCTAAGTTGAACTATTTAATATAGAAATTGTTTAACTTGAGAAAAACTTAAGTCATTGCTTGAATTTTCTGTATATTAATAAGATAATGTAAGGCAAATTGTAACGTAATTTGAAAAAGATATATAAATAGTCAGGAGTTACATATGTTTTCAGTACAGCTGTCGTATGCGCGATAGAAAGAGAAGGCAGATAGACCGGCGCCGTAACGTGTTACGTAACGCAGCGGTTTACCCTCCCATAAGAAGTTATCACTTCAAAAAAACAAGTTGCTTGTTGTGAATAGGCCTTTTTACCTAAATAATAAAAATAAACTTTTTTTCTTAGATGGGTGGACGAGCTCTCAGCCCACGTGGTATTAAGTGGTTACTGGAGCCTATAGACATCTACAACGCAAATGCGCCACCCACCTTGGGATATAAGTTCTAAGGTCTCAGTATAAGTATATTAGTATGTATTGTATGTAAGTATGTATATTGGTATATAATAATAGGTATATATTTCATATTATATGTAAACGGTATATATTTTGTTTATTGTATGTATATATTTTCTATAATGTATTAACTATAGTACACCGCAACATACCTGCTATATTTTTTTATATTTTCCAGAATTTCTATAAATTAAACGGTTGTCTGGAAGAGATCGCTTTTAGCGATAAGACCGCCTATTGTACAAATTTATCTGTTTTTTTGATTGTTTTTTTGAATGTAAATTGTGTTTTGGTGTGCAATAAAGTGTATTCTCTCTCTCTCTTTCTATAGTTAGTTACAACGGCTGTCCTATCCTTCAAACCAAAACGCATTACTGCTTCACAGCAGAAATAGGCGGGGTGGTGGTACATACCCGTGGGGACTCACAAGAGGTCCTACCACCAGTAATAGTTCTCCAGTAAACATTCTCAGTACCGCTACCGTATGCGCGATAGAAAGAGAAGGCAGATAGACTGGCGCCGTAACGCGTTACGTAAAGCAGCGGTTTACCCTCCCATAAGAAGTTATAACTTCAAAAAACAAGTTGCTTGTTGTGAATACGCGTTCTTACCTAAATAATAAGAATAAACTATTATTATTTTACGTATGTATATTACGTACTTGATTTTCGGGTATGCGTTCGCGAAGGTGTCGGCGTGCGGCGCGTGGCACAGATGCGCGGCCGCCTTGTACAGGTCGTGAAGCAGAGCCAGCACGCAGCGCTCCGCCGAGCCGCAGTCGTCCGGGTTGCCGACCGACTTCATAAGCCGGCACAGCTGCTCGAACACAGCCGACGTTTGTTCCACGCACACTGGATTTAAACGAATCACGATTTAACGATATTCATGCAAAACGTTCGTTTGGATACTGCAACACAGATGTGTATATATGTTGTGCCGTCTATAGAAAAAAAAGTTCTAAGCCCGCATATAAAATAAAATGAATTAGAGTGGCGGGTAGCCGTCATAAAACATTCAATCAGTAAGTATATACAGTTGGCAAAACGAATACGAATGGTAAACAGTCGACGTCGCCCTAAACATGTCATCAGTAATCCTCCCAATCCACTAACGGTGCTTTTAGGTACCTCAAGCACCGGTCATCGTTCTCGTCGAATCCGTCGCTTGCGACAAAGGGCTCGACGAGTAAATTAACCCACAGACACAGCCCACTGAGTTTCTCGCCGGATCTTCTCAGTGGGTCGCGTTTACGATCCGGTGGTAGACTCTGCGAAGCACTGCTCTTGCTAGGGTTCGTGTTAGCAACACTTTCGGCTTTAGCCCCGAGAGCTGATCTACACGCTGGGGTAAAGCTGAAATAGCCTCTCAAGGCTATCAGAATAGGTAGGAAAAAAAAAATCATACAACCCAAGATATTTGACTGATGCCTGAATCTCGATTACGACATTTTCAAGGTAAGTTTGCATATAAACAAGTTCTGAATAACAACATTCTTAGTTCAACAGTAGGTCTACCGAGCAACATCACCTGCTCGGTGGAAGCTCTTCCCTTCGTCGTTATTTCTACTAAAGCTTGTATTTCCTTATCCTGAATTTCCATTTCAAACGTAGTATTTGCATGTTAATGTTTAGTTAGTTATTAATGTTTTGCTTATTATGTCAAATTCAAATTCAAATTCAAAACCATTTATTTCAACTTAGATGTCAGCATAACACACTTGTTGAATGTCAAAATATAAATAAAAATGTTAACTCTACCACCGGTTCCAAAAAGAGCCACAGTGCTGAGAAGAACCGGCGAAACAAACTCAGCGGGGTTTTTTTTTTGTTTTGTCTCAATTTTTTTTTTGTTTTTTTAAATAAGTAAAAATATTTACAATAAACGAAAAAACAAGTCAAAAAATACAATTAAAAAAATAATAATAATGAAGAATGAAAATGAAAAGGTCAGGAGCGAACGCCTCATTCCCACGTAGTGCCATCTAGTAAATAATCCTTAATTTTATAATATGGCTTGTTGCACAAACGTTCCTTGACAGTTTTCTTAAATCTATGAAATCTAGGTGGTAATTGAACGTTTAGTGGGATCTTGTTGAAAAATTGTACACCCAGCCCCCTAAAAGAGTTGCTTATTGTCTTAATTCGAGCCGCCGGCAAGGCAAGCCTAGTGTTCACATTATGCAAATCGCAGACTCTGGGGAATTCTTCAATGTTTTTACGCACATACAATAAATTTTCAAAAATGTATTGCGACGCTAAAGTTAGAATTTTGATTTCCTTAAACTTGTCCCTGTAAAGGTTAATTTTAAATAAAGGCCCGTATATACGTACGCAGTAGACACGAGTGATATCTGCGGAGCGCTCCGACGGTGTACAGCGCCAGTGCAGACGTGTACGCCCGCGGGGTCGCGATCCCACTGCTGGGCGTGCCTCGTGTTATTAATACTCCTTCAACTTCCGACAATTCTTTTAGTATCTAAAACAAAACAGGATGCAAATTATCTTTATAATATAATTCTACTGTAAGTGTGTATGTCACTGAACTCTCCTTAAACGGCTGGACCGATTTGATTGATTTTTTTTGTATTCGTTTGGAGGACGCCTTGGATGATTTAGATTCACAAATCAGCCCGGCAGATGGCGCTGCAGTCGGTATCTAGGTTCTTTATCTATACAGCAACTAAAGAGCTGGATCTATTTGAATGAATTTTTTTGTACGCATTCATTAATTTTTTGTACGCAGGACAACGTCTGTCTCTGTCCGCTAGTGTATTATAAATGATTTCACTTCGGAATAAGAACGAAATTGACTGGTGGTGGAATATCAAACCTGGATGCAGGTCTCGATGAGGCCGTGTACGTTGAGCGCAATTTCCATGAGGTCTAAAGCGAAGGCCACGTGCTCGGGCTGAGGCAAGTACGTGGTTGCTCCGGCCGCGTACGCCGCCAGCGCCTCGCACACGGCGCCGCCCACGGCCCACGACACGGCGCCTTGCTCGTACATCGACATCGCCTGTTTTGTAACTCCCAAGTATTAATCTCTAATACACAATATACTGTTTTGAGATAGACTCCAGCATAAAAGTAAACGCAGATCATAGAATAGAGAAGCGGATGAATTAAAAAAAAGACACTGAAAACTGAGATTTAGCGTTTAAGTATTAAGTTGAGTGGCGGCATTTTCGATGTCAATGGGCTCCGATAACCACTTGTCGACTATTCTAAGCAATTCAAAATAACCCTAAATGTAGACGGGTACCAATTTCTTAAATGAAATACGATTAAGGAGTAAAATAGTGTGTACAAAGCGAGCCCGTGAAATTAGAGAGAGAGAGACAGAGAGAGAACTTAATTTATAAAACTTAAAACACATCGAACTTACTTGAAATTTTTGCGTGACGGCTTCAAAATTAAATTCGCTGCGGGAATGTTTCTTGATCTTTCCCCCTTCCGCGACATCGATCGAGAACTTCTTCGAGTATAACTTACAGATTTCTATAAAAAGCGGATTGAATGTTTGCGATATTTCGAATTTATATAATCGCAGGTCGTCTGATTGTGATTTGAACTAAAGAATAATCTTAATGTCAATGCAATCGAGACTTACATACCATGTTTTAAGGTAGTTATTAGCGTTAACGTTAATCTATACTAATATATAAATCTATCTACAGTGGTTTTTACGGATGTTCCGTTATAACTACTGAGCCGTGCATCTGATTGACTTGAAACTTGGTATCCATGTAGAAAATACATGTACTTAATGGATAGGCTAATGTTTATATGAGTATTAGACTCCCTACACCAGTTGCGGGGGCGTTAATGATGAGAATCTTTGTGGGATGAGAAATAATAATTTTAAATTTAAATGCCCAGCGAAGTGGACGGGTACAGCTAGTAATCTAATAAGGCTTTAATCAAAGACAAGACCCGCATGCCTCTCGTGAGCGAATATATTGAAAAACACTCTTCTTATAATTGCAGGCTACCTTTAGTCATCTTCTTGACGGCGTGTTTGGCTTCGTCCCTCTGCCTGCCGACTCCGTAGAGCAGGATGTGGCGCTGGTTGGCGTCGTGCGGCGCGTGGTCGGGCTCGGCGGGCGGCAGCGGGAAGTGCATGGTGTAGTGGTAGTGCCGAGACGCCGCCGCGCAGCCGCCCGCGCTCGAGGGACCCGCGCTGCCGGTGCGTATCCCTGAGGAGTCGGACCGGTCACATCATCGAGAATATGTACTTTTTTTTTATTGCCCTCATAGGCAGACGAGCATACGGCCTGCCTAATGGAGGACGGTGCGATGGTGAAAACGAAATGATGGTATCACTTCAAACAATTCCTCAGACCATGTATTCAGTTTTATTGTTATTGATTTTTATGGAGAGTGCAGACGGGATCGTGGCCCGGTGCGAAGTATGATCGGCGGTAACCGTAACACAATAAGTACATTGAGTATTTATACCATTCGATACATTCGAAAGACGCATTTCTAAATTAAATCTGACAGTAACTTGGGTTTTCTATTCCAAAATATATGAAAAAAAAAACTTCCACATTGAGCAGTCCTAAATTAAAACTTTTTCATGGGTTATGCGAGTAGCAGTCACATCCGAGACAAAACTAATCGATATTTTTCACAAAAAAAGGCTGACTGGAACCCGAATCATCGGACCCAAATCACGTGATTTTCTTTTCATGTCATTAAACAGAAAATAATTGACTTACCGGGCACAGACATCGGCCCCATTCCTATGGACGGTATCCCCGGTATCGTCATACCACCCGGCCCCATCATCGGCGAATTAACACTGTCACAAACACAAATATAATTGTTTTAAAAGAACTAACAACCACTGTCTGACATACATCATTTATCCTTTGTGGTCTGACCACGTTTCAGTTATCTCTTTGGGGAATCTGAAGGACCTTTGAAGGATTATTGACGCAGTTATCATGGACAAATAACTACCGCATATACCTACTAAGGATGATACGGTTGACATTTACCGGGCATGCCGTCGCCCGATATAACAACTAGTACTTCCTCGGATACAAACTATTGGCTAAGATTATCCATCAACAGCTTGCCATGAATTTTGGTATTGTCAATTTCGGTGTCCCTCACAATACGAAAGACAACCAGGTTCTTGTAAATAACCTTCCTGTGCTTAAATCGTAGCGCAGGATTGATTCGCGGCAGAAATAGGCCGGATGGCGATCGTAGTACAATACCATATCTAGAGAACCGTGCTGTATTATTCGAGGAATCGTGATGGTGACCTTGGTCGACTTTTCCGGCATCCACAAAAGAGATGGTGTGGAGGCCTCACGTAATCTCGCTCGAGTTGCACTAATGAGTACCTGTGAGATGTTTCGCCGGGGTCTTTGGGACTGTCTGGAGCGTCCATAGAATTCTGTTGATCTTCTTTTATGTGCTGGAGCAATTTGTCGAGATCGTCGTCTATTCTGGAATCGTCCAAGTCCATTCGCACGTTTTCCTATAACACAATGCGTATTTGAAAAAATATTTAATATGGCTTTTATCCAATTATTGAATAGGAGGCTTCCAATTATTTAATGGGAACTATAGAATATTACTAAAATTTTAGATTAATTAGAATGCTGCAAAGATGTCTCACCTCCATTTTAGGTTTCAGATCGATTCCCGCGAAGATTTCGTCGTTCACATTGTGATTGGTTCCCGAGCTGCTGGCAGGTGGCGCCACCGTTTGGATACTGTTGCCGATCGTCGACGTGGGCTCGGTCGGCGATATTAAATCACCTAAAGGAAATAAAAGGAAGGGTTTGGAATTTCAAAAGTTCACTGACGCTACTTTGTACTGTTCCGTCCACACGTGTTATGAATTTATTTTATTGCTTAGATGGGTAGACGACCTCACAGCCCACCTGGTGTTAAGTGGTTACTGGAGCCCATAGACATCTACAACGTAAATGCGCCACACACCTTGAGATATAGTTCTAAGGTCTCAGTATAGTCACAACGGCTGCCCCACCCTTCAAACCGAAACGCATTACTGCTTCACGGCAGAAATAGGCGGGGCGGTGGTACCTACCCGCGCGGACTCACAAGAGGTCCTACCACCAGTAATTACGCAAATTATAATTTTGCGGGTTTGATTTTTATTGTACGATGTTATTCCTTCACCGTGGAAGTCAATCGTGAACATTTGCTAAGTACGTATTTCATTAGAAAAATTGGTACCCGCCAGCGGGATTCGAACACCGGTGCATCGCTCGATACGTATGCACCGGACATCTTATCCTTTAGGCCACGACTTCTACAACGTAAACGCGCCACCCACCTTGAGATACAAGTTCTAAGGTCTCAATATAGTTACAACTGCTGCCCCACCCTTCAAACCGAAACGCATTACTGCTTCACGGCAGAAATAGGCAGGGCGGTGGTATCGTGGTAATAAACTTATTCAAGTTTTTATTGAACAAATAATCTAAACGCAATATTATAATTACAAATGAGTCGTCTATTATCAAAGGTGGCAATCTGTGCATTTGGACAAAAAAATGTTATTGATATGTCAATACAGATTGATTTGAATATAATTGTCTCCTTCAAAGAATACGGTTCAAAACCTGCATTAAATAAAGGTTAATACTTAACCTGTTATTTATCTAAGATGTCGTTCAGAAGAGTTTTGTGACTGCCAATGGAATACAAAGTCAATAATTCGTTTTTCTGATTTACCAGTAATTGTCCAAAAGTCACATTGCCGGCTTTGATAATAGTCGACTCAAATATCTTGAAAGAATACTGTATTTGCGCTACTATTTTACAAAAGTAGTTGAGAGCGGGTAGAATTAATTTAGGTACACTAATGGGAATGAAGCGCTTTGAAATTTTATTATGTTACCTCTTGAAATCAAAGTGCACATATAGGCATCGTGTGAGAAGACGTCCCGCCTTATCAACTCTCCGAACAGATGAACTAAATTCGCGAATTGTTGTCTATTACCAGGAGGAGCGTTCGGGCTTTCGTCTGCAAAAAAAAAAAAACATTGTACCTCTAAATACAGTGCTGCGTTAGATTTTTTATAGGCAGTATATTTTTGGCTCGAATTATACTTTCTCAAATATAGCTTGATACGATACGATAATATAGATATAATTGTTTTTCGAACAGTACTTATCTATATATTAATACGCGAAGGAAAAAACTTTGTATCCCTTTTTACGAAAATTGCGCGGGCGTTGGAGTATGCAATTTCCCACACTTATAGAGAATATAGAGAAGGAGTGCTGAATGTTAATATTTTTTTAAATTATGCCTAAACAATACATTAAATCAATAAAAAAAATCATTACACACACTAACGTGTATTTAACGCACACACGCATGCATACTATTTATTTATTGTCAAACTTTTGTTCTTGACGTCTGTGGTCAAATTGAGAATAGATTAAATATTGTTTGGCTTTATAAATATGTTTCTATAGTGTAGTCTTGGCGAAATTTGTGATTATAGAAGAATAATAGTTTTTGAAAATAGAATCATAATAGTGTATAAACTTACAATTTCAATTAATTATAGTCGAATTTCGACTACTGCGGGACCTCTAGTTATTAGAAATATCACCCTTACAAATGTCCCGCATGTCATGCTACATTCAACAAACTATAATGTAGATGACACGTATCAATGCGGCTGTTGACATTTTCTATCGACGATCTTAATGTACACAGTTAAATCAAAATTACGTAAGTACGTATATTTAAAAAAAAAAATCAGGTTCCTCGTTCCAAAACTCGAATCGAATATTTCTCAAATTAAAATGTTTCGCTTTTCTAAATTATATTATAGTTAAAAAGCAATAACACTATAATATTGTTTTATTTTGCACCATCTTACATTACGTTCAAGATTCAAAATCGTTTGTCGCCAAAACTCACCTAGTACAGGCGCATCGTTATCCAAAAACCGTAGCAGGAGGTTTTGGAAGATCGGTGGACCGCTACAAATTCCGGTGCCAGAACTCACAGACTCTTTGTCATCCGAACCTAAGGGAACCAGAAAAAAAGGCTTAATCAACGAGTCCGTCTACGAACTTGTTCTGAAGAGTTTAGAGGGTAGATTTAAAAAAAAAGTCACTTTACTGCTTCATGCTATGATTTTCTTGTGTTAGAGGTGGCAAAAATAAATACACCCACACTCAAGTCAATGGTTGTAAGTACGACCATGACTCGAATTTATTACATTCATAAGTAAAAATCAATGACTTTCGTCAAGTATCTAGTCACGAGTTCCACTCTCCGTTTGAACATTTCAAAGCGTTGCTTGTCGTTTCTAATGTTTATTGGCTCCATATTTTAATGTCACTGATGCACAGATTACGACAAAGAATCCTAGACTTATAAGTCTATTATTAATCAGAGTATTGACATTTGACCTCACTTCCAGCTACTTCATATCGAGGTTTGAAAGGCTATTTGGTTTAAACGACATTTCGCTTAACACGCGAAATTTATCTTTGTAATTAAAGGTCCCTTTTATTTGGTATTACCATCAACGATTCGATATTTTTAATTGAACTTCAATTAAGTTTACCCCATTCAAATAGCTGAAGAAGTTTCTTTGTTATGATATGTTTTTCCAAAATTTTAATTTTAAATGACTCTCTGTAAAATTTATAAAAGGTCGCTTAAGTTGCCTTTCAACCCTCGATATCATTCTTTAAGAAACGCCAACTAGTAACGGTAAGCAGCGGCTTGGCTCTGCCCCTGGCATTGCTGAAGTCCATGGGCGACGGTAAACACTCACCATCAGGTGGGCCGTATGCTCGTCTGTCTACAAGGGCAATAAAAAAAAATAACTATTTCCTTTCTTAAAAATGACCATCTGACAACCACGCTAGCGATATCTGATAATCACACTATTGGTTATGCGATATATGTATTACCGGTGGCATGGTGGTCGTGATGTAGGTGCTGCAGCTGCTGCTGTCTCCGGTCCAGCAGCGCGGCGGCGGCGAGCGCGCGGTGCTCGCCCCAACGTGCGCCGCACACCGCCCACTCGCACAGCACACGCACCACTGCGTACGAACACGCCCACTCCTGACAATAATTCTATTATTTTTAATCATGACTATAATTCAATTATTTTTAATGATAACAATAATTAAATTATTATTTTTCCCCGGGATGAAAAGTTCGCTTTTAGTCCCTGGCACGCGGGACAAAAGTACCCGATTCTCTCCCGATGAGACTGCAAATGTGCGCATGCACGCAAGTACCTTTCTTTATTTCCCGGTAAACTAGAAACTGCATGTTTATATCTTAATGTTAATGGAAGCTTGATCAAGAATTTGTTAATTTTTTGTCATAACATACAATTATAATAAAAAAAGTGGATTTGAATAACTCGAGTGATAGTGATTTAGACGGAGAAGTTATTATAAGAAATTTAGAACTAGAAGGAATAGCTATTACTTATGAACTACTTCCAGCAAAATCCAGACAATTATACGAGAAGCGATACAGTCAATTCAAAATACTGCTAAATCTATATTTAATAAGTGCTAATATTTGTGCAAGATATAGTCTAATAATCATTTATAAGTTATTTAGAATTTATAATATTAATACATTAAATATGACATTGTTTTTTTTATTCATAAAAATGTTAATATGTTACTAGGTTAGAACGGTTCGCGGCCGTGAATGTCCTACTTTTCTCCCTCGGTGTGTAATATACTATTTAATGATGACAATAATTAAATTATTTTTAATCATGGTAACAATTTAATTATATATTTTTTCAATCATTAAACATTAACCATACACCAGTAAGCTTCCAATATCTGTACAGGCAAGTGTTACCATGTACTAAATAGGTAGAAAACTTTAGAGCAATAAATTAAATAAACAAAAAAATTAAGGAAGAAAATGCTAACCGGATCTTTCGTGTCAATGGCCCCGTCTTTGGAAGGGGGCGTGCAATTTATAAACACTTCTTTGTAGAGTGTATCCAGGTTGTTATTCGGATCGACGCGATCAAAGCAGTGCCTGTCCAGTGCCTCCAGCACAGCCAACACTCGAGCTGTACAAACACATACAACAAACATTATGTTCACAGTTATCTAATGTCATATGGAGTGTCTGTTGTTGTCAATTATTGTGTTTATGATTCTGATCGTATTTTTTAATATAATATTAACTCATATTACCTTGTGAACTTGTCTGCCATTTGTCGGTGCACCACTTGCTTTCTGCTTTTTTACTTCTAGCAGATATTTCTTGTTCAGCTTCATACACCTAAAACATGTTTTACGAAATAAACTTTGTTGAAATGTTAATAAAAAAGACTATTTTGTTGAAATTTAAAATGTATGAATTTCATAAAACAGTTCAAATGTAAAAAAAATATGTATTTCGATAACTTACTAAGCGTCTGTGTTCTTCTGTTATCTCAGAATCCATGTGAGGCATCGGTAATGACGATGGTGGTACCGGTAGCAAGTCCAGGGGAGACCCTTGGAGTGAAGATCCACACCCGGACCAAACCATTGCCGTTGGACAATCGACACAAATAACCTGACCAATAAATGGATCATGTAATCGATACCGCAAGTTGCAAGATAAAATCGGACATATTGGGATACCCTAATAAATCGTTAGTAGATTTATTGATATTCAGGTGATTAATATGTTTTTTTAAAAATACCTTTCTTTACAAATATGTATTTCCTATACTAAACTAATATATGTTTTCCTCGGTTAGAAAATGACACGAAATTATATGTTAATACTTAAAATTCACCATAACACAGTTGTTTAATGTTAAATGTACTATCAGGTACAAAAAGTGGCAATATTTAAAATAACATTTTTGTTCTTTAATTTATTATTCGTAATAAACAATACACGCAAAGAATAATTCAAATTAAATTAATATTCGTTATGTTGTTACATAGATACACTGTATATGAACTAAAACTGTACCTACCTGCAATATGGTGGCAAGCTGGATGATGACATCTCTATGAAATGAACAATTCAAGATTTCACCGAACCCAACTTGAACTGGGTTCATCGATGCGTTTATTACAGTGTTCACTGTAGTCTTCACGTCACGAGGTGGTGATACACTGTCTTCCTTCCCTTGTACCTCCATAGGTTGCTGTGGGTTTGGGGTTCCGATAGAATGGTTCGGGTTTGGAGTGCCCATTGAATGGTTAGGGTTGGGAGTGCCCTGACTCTGCTCTGCTGGTGTGCCTGAACGCTTTATTTGGGCTATATTAGGTTTTACATCGCCGTTACTCTCAGGCGCTGGTGACATTGGCTGAGTGTTTGATTCTGTAACGAATATAAATTGTTAAAAAATTAGTAAAAAATACTCTTCAGTTGCTTTAATCATCAAAATTACACAAACCTGTACTCTTCTCGGCAGGTCTGTTGAATACAGCCGGTTGGTTTAGTGCGCGTAGTGTGGCTTCCGATAGTACTGAGCATATTGCGGCGGCTTTTTTAGCACAAGTGGTAGCCAGTCTCCGCGATAGACCTTCACAGTCCACAAACTCATTCATGTGCTGTAAGGTCAGGGGGAGAAATAATCTGGCAAAGAAAACAAATTATTCTACAATAAGTAAATAAGTATATAGAACTGTATTTGATTCTTTAGGTTATTATTATCATAATTTTTATTTTTTTTTATTGCGTGAGTGGTTACCGTCGCCCATGGACTTCAGCAATGCCAGGGGCAGAGCCAAGCCGCTGCCTACCGCTAAATTCAATTACTAGTGATAGGATATTTTTTTACTTCCACAGGTAGGCCCCGAGAACTATCTAAAGTTGCAGTTTGTTTACAGTAAACTCACAATTTCTATCTATCTATGATCTACAATGAACATGAGTTCTAAGTCATCGTGGCCTAAAGGATAAGGCTTCCGGTGTACACGTATCGAGCGATGCGACTGTACCGGTGTTCAAATCCCACATGCTGGTGCCAATTATTTCTAATGAAATACGTGCTTACCTCATGTTGATAAATTCACAAAAAAATAGAATTTAATAATCACTAACAATTGAGACTTAAACTTCAAGACACAAGGTAGGTCACTATTCACATTGTGATGTTTATGAGCTCCAAGTAAACATTAAACGTTAGGTGGGCTTCAGAGGAGCTCGTTCACACGTCTATGCAATAATATAAAAAAAAAACTGTAAATACTCCAAAAAATTAATACTATTTACTGGTGGTAGGACCTCTTGTGAGTCCGCGCGGGTAGGTACCACCGCCCTGCCTATTCCTGCCGTCAAGCAGTAATGCGTTTCGATTCGAAGGGTGGGGCAGCCGTTGTAACTATACTGAGATCTTAGAACTTATATCTCAAGGTACATGGCGCATTTTCGTTGTAGATGTGAGCTCGTCCATCCAGCTAAGCAATAAAAAAAAAATCGCTCACCTTAAAAGTCCATCATCAGGCATCCTTTTATCAAGCAACTCAATAACCCAAGTTAAGAAATCGTGTCTATCAAGGAGCCCTTCATCAAGCAAGTACTTAGCGAGACGACAGCAGTAGTGCCACAATTTGAGCGCCTGTCGCCAATCTGTGCTTTCATTCCCAGGAGTTGACGATCCCATGTCTAAAGAAAAGAAATACTTCAGTTGTTTTTTTTTTGTTTGGTTTTAAAGTGGATCTAATGTTACAGCTTTTGATAATGTTATATTTGTTGATAATTGAAATCGAGACAATTATTATACGTAATGATTTAAATTGCAGTGATGTTGATTTATCATGATAAAAAATTATAAGTAAAGCATTATACATAGCATGCATACTTGCTGAATTTCCTGGGGAATGTAGGCTGTTTGGAACTGTGGAATTTGGTGTGGAGTTGCCAGGAGCATTGCCTGATGAGTTATGACTTGGGGTGCCTGGTCCTGGAATATAAGTTTTTATGTACATATTTTACTGGGACTTCACTGATCTTTATAATTTTGTTTCATTAAAATACAGTATTAACAGATACGGTTTTTATTACATTTGAGATATTTTATTTACAAAATATATTGTGATATATACTTTATAATTATAGCTATTACAGTTTTTTTTTCTTATGAGCAACATGTGTAAGCTGCCCTTGTTGAATTTCATATTTCAATAGTCTAAAATAAAAAATTGGTAGCTAAGTCAAATCATCTGTCAAATATTATTCTCCAAATGCAACTTCTTTAAAGTTAGGTACATTTCATAGATGTTGTTGTGCTTTTAACAGTTTCATTAAAATACAAACCTTCCATATTTATGAGTTTAGAATGATTAATCTCTATATAAGGACATTGTGATTTTATGTATCTCAAGGGGTCTCAAGTTCGAATTTTTTGTTCAAGACAAGAACGATTATGACCCAGACTCTGAATACCAAATATCCTGGAAATTATAATCCAAATATTATGGTGGGTGGCGCATTTACGTTGTGGATGTCTATGGGCTCCAGTAACCACTTAACACCAGGTGGGCTGTGAGCTCGTCCAACCATCTAAGCAATAAAAAAAAAAAAAAAACCTGAACCCAGCACACATTACTTAAGTTAATAGGCAGTAAATCTACAGAGCAATCAAAAATTTTAGTTAAATAGTAAACAAACCTGATTGTGAAGGAGGTGTTTTATCAGAAATATTACCAGGTGCTACGCTCTGGTAGTATTCACTAAGTTTTGGTATCTGGTCTTTAAGGAACTTTATTAAAGTAGTAGTCCATTCTGTAAAATAAAGTCTTATTAAGTATCAAGTCAGTAACTGACATCGGTGTCTTCAAAGCATAATCATCCATTTCATGACTACTCACAAACACATTTAATATTAAGTACACAAAAGTTAAGTAAACAATTTTTTATAACATTGCAACTTGGATCTTGGAGTGTAAAAGACATGGACGATATTGCTGTATAGTAAAAAATGCCTTCAGTTGAGTCAGTATGAGTCATTCTTTGATATTATACAAAATTGAAGGAAAATTCAAAAGAACAGCAGTTGTCAATTCAAATTGTTGTAGTATCATCATTCAGACTTGAAGTTGAAGAAGAACAAAACTCTTAAGCTTTTAAACAAAACCCATCAAAAAAGCTGCAAATGAGTTTTATTAAATAACTAGCTGACCCGGCAAACATTGCTTTGCCATATATAAGATTTCTAGGGAATTTCTAGTGTAGAAAAAAAAACTAACTTATTGTAAGTGTGTAAGGATGTGGTAAATGAGTGAAAGAGGTATGTAGTGCTGTGAACGATGAGGGATGAATATATAATAAAAATAACAAAACCTCATTCAACAACATAATACCTCATTATAACAAAAAAATTATGTCCAAATAAAAAAAAATATGTTAGGGGTGGACAACCCTAATCACTTAGGGTTATAAAAAATAGATAGTAGCCGATTCTCAGGCTTACTGAATATGCATAAAAAATTTCATGAGAATCGGTCAAGCGGTTTCGGAGGAGTATGGGAACGAACATTGTGACATGAGAATTTTATATATTAGATAATCCTTTCAGTTTGTTTATCCCAACAAATACTTTCTATAGCAAATTATGCTGCATTACTTTTTGGTATTGACATTAACATGAAGGATTTTCTAGATGTTTATGATTTTTTTATAAAATAATTAATTTAATTTAAATTAATTTAATTTACCTGTAGTGGGATCTGGTAACTGTCTTTTTTTAATCTTAGCTTCTGAAACTGCCACAGTATATGCAGAACTAAGTTTAATGAACCATGCTGCTCTTGGCATGGGAACTTGGTACTCAGTCAGTGTGATAAAAATATCTTCTTTTTTGTTGAAATTAGGAGCTCTTTTTGCAAGTTGAGCTAGAGGTTTGTTTCCTGAAATCAGAGTGTTTATGACAATTTAGTATTAATAGTAATACACTGTTTCCTACAAATTCTTACCTTAAAATTATTTGCTGGTAATATAAATTTTATTTTACTTATAATACTTATTAACACCATCATTGTATCACCATTTTCTTATAGAGCAGTCAGTTTTAGTTAAAATAGTGAGAAAGTTATTCAGCATTGTAAGTGAAACTTTATTTTTTTTTAACATATACATATACATTGCAAATATTTATGAAACTTACTTTTGTGATGCTTGATTGTGTTAGTTTAAAATAGTTTTTATCAATTGTGGATTGTTATACTACATTTATTTTAACATTATACCTGTGTTAAAACAAATAATATGCTATAAACACTAAAAGTAATGAAAATTGGATTAGTACCTGCAAGATCTTTGAACCATACTTCAATTTGTGGTTTAGTTCTGGCTGTGGCTTGCCAAAAGTTATCTTTTGGGTTTACTTGCTGTCTCTTTCTACCACAGTCAGGTAATGTATTCAACTCTTCTTTCTTTGATAAAATACCAGAGAAAAACTGACCAATCTGTTAATTAAAACATTAAAAAACATAAAACATGCTATTGAGACATTGTTTCATTTGAGTATTCCACTGTTAACATAGGTATTACTCAAAACTAATTAGTTATGTTATTGTGGCTATTTACAGACCTTAATTGTAAAGGAAATATGTTGGTGATAACAAACTTGTTTATTAGTTAATTAAAGCCCTATTATTCCTTAGAATTTGATAAAATTGATTAACAATTCATGATTTCATTCATCAGGTCAATTTAATCATATGAGAATTATTGTTTATATAATGAATTTACCTTGGCTGTAGAATAATTGTAATTCCTAGCAGTTCCAAATTCATCACTCGACTGAGGAGTTGTAGAAAATCCATGTTTTACGTTTGTGGAAGTTAGTTCGTCTTCTTTTTGTCTCGGCTCTTGGGGGTACACGTCCGGAGGTCCAAGTCTCGGCCTTTTTAGCGGACGCTTTTCGTACATAATCCCCATGATCAGAGAACAATCAATCCCGTCTTTTAAAAGCTACTACCATGAAAATGACAACCCATATGTATAATAATTATTCTACTTTAAATTAATCTAATGTGTTCTAAGCTGTTACGGATAGAAAACATATTTGGCTTCAGTACATAGTCGATAGCCGTAATAATTAAGTGTCGTAAAGTAATGAGAGAATTTTGTAAGTAAATTAAAAGAGAAATACACAAATCACAAAACAAACTAGAACAACAATTTCAAAGTGACATTACTTTTGACATTTGTAAATAATGACACCAGTGACAAATGGGTCGCACGATTCATTCGTAGTTTGAAAGCAAAGGATTCTAATGAGATAATAGCTAAGAAATTAAAAAAAACAAAAACGTTGGTTTTTGCTTTGATACAGCGATGTTACCTATTTCGGTGGATATATATATTGGCGCTATTTTGGACATGTTGAATTAATACATCAGGGTTGTTACTCTATACATGGACACAAGTCTAAAATATTTAAAAAATATCTTGTGTAACTTTTATTCTCTATTACTATTAAATCTCTCTACATCAATAAATAAAAAAAATTGTATGTTCAACTCTTTATTTTTCCAAAACGATGAAAGTGGTTAACGAAAGTATTTTGTTTAAACAAAAAATATAATTGCCAGTGATATTTTTATATTTTTCTATTTACCTTATGTTCCAGGGAAAGTGGGTTAAAAATATTTGAAAACAATTTTACCATCATACCGCCCGTCGTCGAAGCAGGATTCTCTAAATTGATTGATATGTCTTACCTAGTACCATTGCATACAGCTCATTTCTTGAAGTGTTTTTTGCTAGTTGCTACTATCCAGCTTTGTAATGAAGCTCCATCCTATAGGTTGTGGCTTAGTCTGGTAGTATCACTGTCTATGAGCAACAGTGACAACTAATCATCGAATAAGCAGTAATCTCCTATGACTCTCAGACAATAAAATATTTTTTGTTAGTGTAAAAGAAGTATGCTAACAGATATTCAGTGTTTTCTTATGACATTGCTTCACACATCCTTACGGATCCATTAGATCCAATAACCCTTGCATTTGACGCCTTCAGCTCTAACACTAGGAGTTGGGACCCCGGCTACCGTACTTAACGAACTCTTTGTCGAGTTCGACGTGCAACCTATATTTGGAGGCCCTCGGGCAGCCGTTAGCAAATCCCACCTCTCCTGGCTGAACCTCTGCTCGCCCACCTATCCTGGTGAAATTAGAGAGGCCTCCGGGCCACCAGTAATCCCTCATTCATAAAATAATAATAAACATTGCTTCAACTTCACACATCATAATTAAAATCTGTTTTTTAAGGATAGGAGCATATCAGTCTTCTTTCAAAATTAATTTATCTGTGAAGTTGTGATCAACAAATGGATACGCTATTTTATACTTTAATTCCAAACAAAAAGAAGTAAATTTCTTTGAAGAAAATGTAAATGAGGTTAACCACATAAAATCTACTAAATCGGCTGTTTTGCCTGCTTGTTTATTGTCGTTAAATATTTCCGAATTTTAGTGAAAATTTAAACATGCCACCAAAAAAACAACCCGAAAAAGTTGCCAAAGGTGGCGGGAGCGCTAAAGGAAGTGGTGGTAAAACGAGTGGCGATACAAAAGGTTCAGTAAAATCATTACTCTACTCTTAACAAAATGTATCGAAAAATTGATTGTAGGTTGTTCCTGTGAATGTTTTTTTGCTAAATCGTATCCTTTTGAATTTAGAATCTGCAGCAAAGGAGAAAAAAGGTGGGACAGCTGTCAAAGTACGTCACATACTATGTGAAAAGCAATCCAAATGTTTAGAAGCGTTAGAGAAATTAAAAGCCGGGCAAAAGTTTCCTGATGTAGCAGCAGCTTATAGTGAAGACAAGGCAAGGCAAGGTGGAGATCTAGGCTGGATGACCAGAGGTTCAATGGTTGGTCCATTTCAAGATGCTGCATTTGCTTTGCCAATATCATCTGTAACTAATCCAGTTTACACAAACCCGCCAGTTAAAACGAAATTTGGTTATCATATAATTATGGTCGAAGGGAAGAAATGAAAGAAATGTTTTTCGAATTTGAATATTTTTGGGCAATACTTTTGTTGTTTATTATGGAAAGGATATGTAGCCTCCAAGAGCAGTTTGATAAAGATTTAGCTCTGCTCCCTGATGCCCAAACTTCAACACAGTCCTTTGATGATGACATGGAAGATTTCTCTAGCAGAGAGTAAGTTTCCCTTCTATTAATATTCTGAATTTGGTATTTATGTTAAACTACCTAATGATTTTTAGACTTTTCTTTGAAAATTATATTTTTATATGAATGGATATAGCTACAAAATGAAATTATAAATGATTAATTGAGTGTTAGTAAAAAATATCAAGTTTTAAAATATATACTCTTTCCAGTTATGGTTTGAAGATGAGTTTCCTTCGTTTATATCAAATGATGCATATTACCATATTTCTGGCATTGATATATTTCTGTAACATTTGCATCTGGTACATAATGAGTAGAAATTCATTGCCCAAAAATCTTGGTTACAAATTCAAAGTAACAATACCTTCATAATGTTTAAACATTTTGTAAATATTCATGTTTTAAAAAAAATGCATTTATGAAATAAAAAATGATTGATATTAAATGTTTAATTATTTTATTTATCTGTACTAGGAAATCACGTCACTGTAGTGAGCTTGCAGGAGTTAGTATGGCTATCCTTTTTAATTCTGCTGTATAACAAGCACATATTCAGTTTTGGAGTGTGTGATATTAAGACATCAATTTGGTGTTAATATAAGTTTTTAAATAATCACTAAAACACACATTTAATTCGCCTTTAAAAAAAATGAGTGAAATAGCTTATGCTCAGATGACGTACATAAAATTGAGATACGGAAGATTCCAATTTTTTTGAAAAAAAAAACCACAATTAAAATAAAGCAGTCTTTATTGATACATCTTTGTGTACACTATCAACACTTAGATGTACAAATTAAGCATGCTTCAATATCATTTTATTTATTCATAACTTTTAATTATATTAAATTAAATGTAATAAATATTGAGGTACATTTAAACTATAAAGCTAAAACATTCAGATAGACAAATATAATTCTTTATTACACTTGATATTTATCAAATTAGCACATTATAAACAAAATCTGGCCATCAGTTTTACATAATATGTAGTACTCGGGTTAATTTTCTTTAATAATTAAATTAAAACTTTTTGGTTATAAAAGTATAAAGTGAAGTCATAGACAGTTAAACTCTTAAGTTAGGATTGGTATATCTGACGTATTTGAGGAGGGCGTCGTTTTCTTCGCAAACGAATGGCTTGCGGTGGTGGCAGGCGACGTCGTGCCAGTGGACACCGTCGTTGTAGAAGTTGTTTAAGATTGCGACGCAGTGCTCAGAAGCGCCTCCTTGTATCAGCTCCTGTTGATGAAGAAATTATACTGGATGGTTCTAAAATTGTTCATTAAAAATAAGATAAACAGTTGTTATATGTATAGGATGATTTGATAAAAACAAAAATATTCTTGTTTCTTGTTATGTAGACTGCTTTGTTTCAAAGGTATTAAGCAAAGGTTAAACATTGGGCTACCTGAATAAGGATTAAATATTGAAAAGTTAACTTACTAGTAGGTGAGCTCACGGGGCTCAAACCTGACGACGTTGCTAACACGAACCCTAGCAAGAGCCGTGTTTCGCAGAATCTACCACCGGATCGGAAACGCGACCCACTGAGAAGATCCGGCGAGAAACTCAGTGGGCTGTGTCTGAGGGTTAATTTACTCGTCGAGCCCTTCGTCGCAAGCGACGGGTTCGACGAGAACGGTGACCGGTGCTTGAGGTACCTAAAAGCACCGTTAGTGGATCGGGAGGATCCGAGATGACGTGTTTTGGGCGATTTCGACTGCTTTCCATTCTTTCCGCAGGATCGGGAATGGAAAAGTTAACGAAGTCTTTAACAAGTCTTTACATTCGTTTGGTGTATAATGTTAAACCACTTAATTCATAATGTCTGATTAACCTTAAAAAAAATTACATGCATCAAGGACTAAATTATAGACAATAATAATATAATAATCATACTATAACACTATAAAAAAAAATTAAATTCGTTGCTAGTTCGGTTTTCTATTTAAATGTGCGTTTTTAAACTACATTCATTATTTACTTTTCTACTGAATATGTAAAAACTTATCTAGCAGTTGTCGTTAACATTTATAATAAAATATAATAATTATACTTTCAAAGTTAACTGTGACACACAGACAGACAGGACATAATGATATAAATGTTCGTTTTTTTTGCCAAACTGGTTTCATGAATGAAGACTGCAAATTTCAGTATCTTGTAAAAAGTTTAAACTATTTTTTTTATATTTTTTTTTACTACTTATATGGATGGACGAGCTCACAGCCCACCTGGTGTTAAGTGGTTACTGGAGCCCATAGACATCTACAACGTAAATGCGCCATCCACCTCGAGATATAAGTTGTAAGGTATCAGTATAGTTGTAGGCAGCGGCTTGGCTCTGCCCCTGGCATTGCTGAAGTCCATGGGCGACGGTAACCACTCACCATCAGGTGGGCCGTATGCCCGTTTGCCTACAAAGGCAATAAAAAAAAAAAACGGCTACCCCATCCTTCTAACCGAAACGCATTACTGCTTCACGGTGGAAATAGGCGGGGTGGTGGTACCTACCCGTGCGGACTCCCAAGAGGTCCTACCACCAGTGAAAACATTGTTGTTAAAACATCGTTTTTGTAAATCCTATTGGTATTCGCATACGTAGTGTAGGCCTTGAACGGCTTAGAACCGGATGAGGACGATCCACGCAACCGCAAAGGGTTACGTATTGTTTAATTTGTTCCGCGGGTGTTGCGGCGACGACAACGCGCGGGGAAAGTGTCGCGCAAACACGCGGCACGCACCTCGAATACAGATGAGCTTTTGTACAACTTGCCGTTGTTTGTAGAAAGCGGAATGCGACATGCGGGTACGCCCTTCGGCGAATATTTCGCGGGCCCATAAATATTTACGGGTCGCTTTCGTTTTCATGACACCCGTTGCCTCAAGCGGCGGGTTCCTCGTTTGTGACGAATATTACTTAACTGGTTGTTCCATTGTGTTACGTCATTAACATGTACATTTCGTAATGACGTTTCCTTACGTTGAACTCCTCGTTAAGAAATTGTACGATGTGTAGTGTATGATTATTTTCAAACTTAATAAGTCTTGATTTGTCTTTAAATAATATCTACGGAAATCACATCTTATACAAAAAAAAAGCGAAATAATCAACTTAAGGAAGGAACATACCCGGTTATCAGGTTGCGGTTTTCCAATGCCGCCACCTTCGGACCAGTCGTTCTGTTGACGGTTGGTGGTGGGAGCCAACTTCTGCAGCTCAGCAGTCCAGAACCAACCGTTTATTTCGTTAGGTAGTAAGTCAGGTCGGTTGCATCCTTTGAAGTCACAAAGACGGCCCGATGTCCAAATGTACTTTATCTAAAAAAATGCTACGATGGTTAGATTGATTAAAGGAAATTTTCTAATCCACATATTAATTGATCATGTAACATATCATTGCTAACGGGAGGTCAGGCGAATTCTTTGATATCATCATTGTTTAAATTTTCGATTAATGGTCGATAATGTGTATACCTACAAGTTAGGTAGGCAGCGGTTTGGCTAAGCGGTAGGCAGTGGCTTGGCTCTGCCCCTGGCTTTGCTGAAGTCCATGGGCGACGGTAACCACTCACCATCAGGTGGGCCGTATGCTAGTCTGCCTACAAGGGCAATAAAAAAATACCTATTTAAGTATGTATTTTCCTACCAGTATTGTAAGTGGACGACCACAGAGGTTGACCAAAGCGCCTGCACATATGTTTTAATGTAGGTAATGTCTGGCCATGGTACAAAAACAATACTGTAACTGTGTTTAAAAAGATACCCTACCATGAATATTAACACATAACACAGATTAAACCCGCAGAATTTATTTGGCGTAATTTGCTAGTGGGGCGAATTGCGTATTGTACGCCCATATGTCCCGTTGTTGCCGCGACGAAATCCCGCGTTTGATAGGTCGAACAGCTGTTCTAATACGATTGGGACTATCTTTAAAGTCGTCGTGGCCTAAAGGATAAGACGTCCGGTGCATTCGTGTTGAGCGAAATCCCAAGCGGGTACCAATTTTTCTAATGAAATACGTACTCAACAAATGTTCACGCTTGACTTCCACGGTGAAGGAATAACATCGTGTAATAAAAATCAAACCTGCAAATTTTAATTTGCGTAATTAGGTACTGGTGGTAGGACCTCTTGTGAGTCCGCGCGTGTAGGTACCACCACCCAACCTATTTCTGCCGTGAAGCAGTAATGCGTTTCGGTTTGAATGGCGGGGTAGCCGTGTAACTATACTTGAGTCCTTAGAACTTATATCTCAAGGTGGGTGGCGCATTTACGTTGTAGATGTCTATGGGCTCCAGTAACCACTTAACACCAGGTGGGCTGTGAGCTCCTCCACCCATCTAAGCAATAAGATGTTTACGCGATTCAGAAACCACTAAAAACTGTGAGCTTATCTGAATAATTATGACAGAAAATATATCGCCCTTTTTTGGATCGCAGGTCTTAGATACTGTTACATCCGAGGTATGAATGATGTTACATTTTGCATCATGAATTAGTATATTTTTATTATAGCTTCGCAACGCCTTGAGAAGACTTGACATAAAATAGGGAACAATAAAACTGTCTCTCTTTGTATCGACAGCTAAAAATCGATTCTCCCACGATATGTGAACGTGTCGCAACGGTGAAACTTTAAAAGAAAATCGACAACGCCATTGTTGTCTTCCGAGTATACTTGTGATTAGTAGCATACTTTTAAAATCTAGAAACAATTGACGAATGCTAGAGTAGCCTAATTTATTTATTTTTAACAGTACTTTAACATTATCTAGTGTTCTTTCAAGTTAAAATGAAGAATGCGTTCTTTGATTTGTTTTAAACCGAAAACTTTCGTAACGATTTAGTTAAAATTCTTCATGAAGTGTTACTTTCTATTTCTGTTTGAACTAGTCTGTTTTCTTGTCACGGTAGTAATGTTTTTTCTGCTTAAACTTATAGACCGAAGATACGCGTGAAGGTTTTACTAATTTTACGGACGCCATGCTGTAATCTAGCCGGTCAAGGATGCTGTTCTAGCATTGTCTCGTATTGTCAAGAGTGTTCCCTTTATATTTAGTCATTTTGAGTACGTTTAAAAGACAAGAACAAAAGTAAGTAGGTATGTGCAATACTTGTTTCAGAAGACCTGTATAAAATTGCTTTTTATTGCTGGTAAACAAGCTTACGGCCCACCGACGGTTCAGTGGCTACCTGAGTCCATAGATCTCAAAAACGTAAATGCCACAATTCATCTTAAGACATGAGCTATTAATCTAAGTTCTATAGTAGAACAGCTGCCTCAAACCGGAACCTACCCGTGCGGGCTCACAAATCGCCTTATCACCAGTAATTACGCAAATCATATTTTTTTGCGGATTTATTATGTAACTTAATTGGATCTATGAATTCCATCATCGGTGAATCACGGTCAATCCGATGCCAAGTTGTAACTGGAACATTATAAACTGAATGCTGTCCACTTTGCGGCATAGGCATTACATATCCAGAATATGCGGCTAACCTCCGCATCAGACCGAAACGCAAAAGTTCTTCGTGATAATAGGTAGAATTGTGATATCGGTTCGACGGTGACTTACAATACTTACTAAGAGGCCTCAAGCGCGATCATTAATTTAAAATTGATGAAGAATTTTATGCGAGACACGAGTATGTTTACCTTGTCCTGGACAATACGCGCTTTGACCCATTCATTTTCATCGCTGGTCTCGAGAGATACTAGGTCCATGCAGCGTTGTCGGCAGTAGTTTCTTGCGCTCAACCAGTCTTCTTCGACGCCGCGGAGCGCTGGGTCCCGCCACGAGAAGAAGTATCCTTTATCTACGACAAAAAAAAAACGTTTGTCACGTGTCACATCATAAGGATAAAAAACCGGAGCTACTAAATTTGGATATTTCAAAAACGTGAAAAACAAAAGAATACCAACCTTATTTATTACATCACATTTAACCTTACTTTGTTCCTATATTCAAGCACATTTCAAAAAAGATTTTGTAAATAGTTTTGTTTTTAAGGCACTTTGTTCTATTTTCTTTTGTCAGCGTATTAAATGTAGCTGTTTTTCGTGGCAATAAAATGAAACCGAATACGTAATGGTTCTAAACCCTTAACGGAAATTGACATGTTTTTGTTTGTTACTTAGTTTAAGTATGTTTGTCGACTTGTGTTTTGAATAAAGCTGATTTTTTTTATATTGGTTAGTGATTTTGTGTGCGACTAGGTACTACTGTCCTTCCTTCCGCAAACTATTTGCAAGAAAAGCACCGAAAATAAATCAGAAGTCCAACGCTAATTCTTAAATATTTTATATCGTTGGCCAGTATGTCATAAGAAACAAGTATCATTTATTTTTCTTGTATGAAAATTTCGTTAAAAACCTATTTACGAGAGTCAAAATGTTGAAACAAAAAACACAGATAGCCGATAGCTACGAGTATTGGTTTGACAACGTCGTGAAGACAGAACGAAGTTGGATACATATTCAAATTATTTATAAAGTTTTATCTGAGGACAGAATTATTATTCTCAGAACATTTCTTTTCGAAGACAAAACATAGCCGCCCGGACAGGGACTTGAACCCTGGACCCTTGGATTAAAAGTCCAATGCTCTACCGACTGAGCTATCCGGGCTCCTGAAGTACAAATGAATTTTAAAAATTGTTTTAATCCAACATTTTTTTAAAACTACTTATTTCCTTCAGTTTTTGGGAGTCATAGACATAATTACAGCTACTTTTACGATTTTATCTCGCCTTTATTCTTTTAATTTTGTATTGTATATTCGACGTATGTTATTCCATTAATAAAACCTCGAGAACGTTATTTAAATTTTGTAATTAGCACAATACGTTTGAAACAGGTGATTCAATTAAACAATAGTTCCATCGAATGAATACTGTTTTCGTGTGTATCAATTGTGAAGTATAAGTAAGTATATATATCATTTTTTTTTAATAATCAAATCGAAAAATTCTTTCATTAAAAAATCTTTCAAAATATAAATTTTATTCTGTCAATAATATATGTACGAAAATTACCATGCGACAGCCGTTGATGAAGTGTTTTAGGTTGTATTTTAGATCAAGGTTCAGGAGACTCATTAGTTCTGTCTGAAATATTTATTACGTAATTTGTGTACTCGCGTTAAATGTTTCGTGTACAAAAAATACAAACGCCCGAACAGGGACTTGAACCCTGGACCCTTGGATTAAAAGTCCAATGCTCTACCGACTGAGCTATCCGGGCTACATAAATCTATAACGAAAAATGTATAATATATTTTAGGGCGTGATTTCAAAATTTAGACCATTGATCGCAGCTTAAGTTTTTTAGTTTGTATCTTTTCTTATATTTAATTAACAATATCAGGAGATGATGATTTTAACTGATGCTTAGTGATCATTTGGAGTCCACAGATAAAAAAAACCAACGTAAATATTTCTCCTACTTTGAGGTAGGAGCAACGGTAACCACTCACCATCACGTGGGCCGTATGCTCGTCTGCCTACAAGAGCAATAAAAAAAAAAGGTACTACTAATTGAATTTTTAGTAGCCTACTTTTGAAACTAGAACACATGATTGCTTTACGGCATAAATAGATATGCACCTACCCGTGTGAGCTTGGTTGATGGGGAAGTTACATTAGTAGCCCATCGGAGATGGTCTATTCAAGTCTTCTGACTAATCGTATAGAAACCACCCTCTGGAGGCTACCAAAACATGTTTTGAGCAACTTGATAAAGACTGTCAAACAATACACAAAAACCTTTGTTTCACATTATGCAAATTTGAAAACATAATAAGTATCACTACCTGATCGTGACAACGAAATTTTAATATGAAAATTAGGTATTGGTTTTCAAAGTTACCATACGGGATGCCATGCAGACATTTGATGTATGCGAGGAACGTTTTAAAAAAACTATGTTGACTAAATTAATAAAGTATTAAAAAAAATGGAATATTTTAATAAATAAAAACGTAAGATGTAGTTTGTTGACCGCTCTACTATTCGTAGAGATAGCTATTATATCGGATCGAAAAACGCCGCCAAAAACATCAGTATCATTAACGGCCTTTATAAGGTAAGCTAGGATAAAAAAGTTCCGTCATTCGGACCAATGCTCTACAGACTATAGCTATATCATCCGCTCTATAGAAGATTACCGTTTTCTAAAAACTAATCACTGACTTGTTACGCATACGAAACCTGAGATAGTACGCAATACGAAATGATATGAAAAGGACCGAAATCAGCATCTGTCTTCTTTTGCTGGAAGCTTGTTTTGAATTTTATAATGTCTATTGCACAAAACATTAACCGCCCGGACAGGGACTTGAACCCTGGACCCTTGGATTAAAAGTCCAATGCTCTACCGACTGAGCTATCCGGGCTCTGTATCATCTTGATAAAAAATAGTTAACAGATGTCGGTCACAATTTTGAAATTTGATGCAGTTATTTTTGGAAAACTCATTTTTCTCTTATAATTTATTTAGAACTTAATTTAAAAAAGATCAAAAAAATTCGTCAATATCCCAAAACGTAGTTAAGTGATAATAATAACAATGTTTCTTATATCAATTAGATTAAGCCTTTTTTTATTAGTACTGCCATTAAATATCGTGCAGTGTCTGATAAATGACCTCTTTAAATGTAGTGTACAGTACAATTCAAAGAAATTTTAGTATCCAATCTATCATGGCCCATCTATTGATTCATTACTTTTTAGAAAGTTCTTCGAATAAGTCCCTTTAATCGTTTCCGATTCAAGACAAGTTGTTCATTAGTCGTAAGTCTTGGTTGTTTCAAAAAACCTCTCTAAAAACACAACTGTTCATAGATACGTGGATCACGGGAAGTTACTATACGAACTAAAAATTCCTTTAACAAACTTATCTTCTTTGCACAGAACAGATTTTATCAGTAAGTATTCCACTCACTTCCCCCTGTAAGAACAGGTTGCTCTTATCGCACGGGAACGAGATAAGCGTGGTTGAAGATAGTCCGCATGCTTTACGAGCAGTTTTCGTTTTAGACGAAGACACGAAATATAGCTCCGCATATAGCATTACTTTGTAATTTTAAAAAACAAACTAGTGATGGTTCTGATAAGACAGTGATTTAGTAGTTCGTCACGAAGAGATTTATAGCTTATTTTTATATTTAGAAAAGGAGAATGCAAATATCTTGGTATTTGCAAGTATGACGTTATTTTTTCCGTAGCTCGTGCCCATCACAATGCAAATACCATTCCCGATCCTGCGGAAAGAATGGAAAGCAGTCGACGTCGCCCCAAACACGTCATTTCGGATCCTTCCGATCCACTAACGGTGCTTTTAGGTACCTCAAGCACCGGTCATCGTTCTCGTCGAATCCGTCGCTTGCGACGAAGGGCTCGACGAGTAAATTAGCTCTCAGACACAGCCCACTGAGTTTCTCGCCGGATCTTCTCAGTGGGTCGCGTTTCCGATCCGGTGGCAGATTCTGCGAAGCACGGCTCTTGCTAGGGTTCGTGTTAGCTACGTCATCAGGTTTGAGCCCCGTGAGCTCACCTACTAGTTAAGGCGACGCTGACATAGCCTCTCAAGGCTATCAGCTTAGGTAGGAAAAAAAAATGCAAATACTACTGCGTACAGTGAGATAGGAGATGTAAGATTCAGTATGTATTATTGTATAACGCCTGTCATAGCTTACAAGCCAGAACGTTTGACGACACTCTTTACCACCACTAATTACGTAAAAAAAAGAAAATAGTTTTCGTTTTTATTACACAATTTTTTTTCTCATCGCGGAAGTCATTCGAAAACACCTGATAGGAACTAACTCACAAAAAAAAACCTATCTGTCAGAGGATTTAGTACGATAGATGGCACTTTGTTCATAAATTTATTTTAAGACTTACTGTCAGCGTATCTCTCATGGATGTTTCTCTGTACACACAAAGAAGGCACCGGAGGCTCCAGGATGCGTCCATTGGGGAACTGTGCCTGGGCCACCACCGCTAGCGCAGCTAATACGAGTACTGATGTCTTCATTTTCTGTAAAAAAACATCATAATAATAAATTATAGGACTTATAGGACTTAATTATACATTTAATGGGATAATTGGCAAGAATCGAATTTAAGTCATATTATCATATCATAGTTTATTTAAAATATAACGGTAATTATCTAAACTTGGGGCTGTTTCTCATGACCGAAATATTAAATTAAGAATTTTTATCAACAAAACATAACTCGCCCGAACAGGGACTTGAACCCTGGACCCTTGGATTAAAAGTCCAATGCTCTACCGACTGAGCTATCCGGGCCACAAAATATTAATGGAAATAGTTGATTGTGCTGTGGTAAAGAAAAATTTAACACCTGTTTTGTTAACATTTTAATTTTATAAAGTAAATAGTCACAAATGTAAATGATGATTTCAACAATGAGCCTTACTGTGTTACAGTTTCTCAATTTAAATAAAGTCTTCGAAAAACATTTCCATATCTCAAAGACACAAATTAAATACTACTAAAAGTAACAGTAGATAACGTTTAACGCATTCTGTAGTTATTGAGCTCAGAAAAGTCGAAACCCGTAATGAGTTTTTAATATTCTTTACAAAAATAGCAACTTCTTTGTGCGACAGCTACGTTTTTTTTCTTTATATAGATGGGCGTTTGACTTCACCTAGGAATCCTGGTATTAAGTGGTACCGGGCTCCGGTATGTACCTCACAGTCTGAACGCTGCCTGCTTTGGCACATGATGTCGAAATCACGATTGCCTTAAGGCTATTAAGGCCTTTGAACCGCATGGGTGCGTGGCCGTAGAACTGGCCAGGATGGTGGTACCTACTTTTCTTCTACCTAATTCTATATAATTCTGATAGAAATTGACCACCCACGCCCATGGAAATCGGCAATAATACAGTTGCGTCCCAGTTTCATCAAACCCTTAAAAAAGGTCCTGGACTTATATATTATATTTAGGGGTTTTCGATGCAAATCGATTAAAAGGATCAAGAGACCTTGTAACAAAAATAAAACTAATTATTGGTCTTTTACTCAACTATACCCAAAATCTTTATACGAATAAAAAATAATTGACTAATTTCCAGCAATATTTAATCGTACTTTTCTGTAAATGTCAATTCACTGTTAAGAGCTCTCATAACTGTTCACTAAGTATGTGGACATTGCCAGTACTAAAGCATCGTCGTTCATTACCATAAACTAGCCCGTGTATTGGTCCACGGACTGCTACTTCTATGAATGAGCGGTTATTGAATGTGTATTTGAGTCGTCTATTATCAAAGGTGGCAATCTGTGCATTTGGACAAAAAAAAATTATTGATATGTCAATACAGATTGATTTGAATATAATCGTCTCCTTCAAAGAATACGGTTCAAAACCTGCATTAAATAAAGGTTAATAGTTAACCTGTTATTTATCTAAGATGTCGTTCCGAAGAGTTTTGTGACTGCCGATGGAATACAAAGTCAATAATTCGTTTTTCTGATTTACCAATCATTGTCCAAAAGTCAGATTGCCGCCTTTGATAATAGTCGACTCATTTGTATTACCTATTTGTAAATACGAAAAGGCTTGTGTACCGACATGAAAAATGGAATACGTATTCCACAGCCGTAAGAGAAAGTATGCAGAAATGTGTCATTTGAATACTTGAAATGTCCTATTTTTACGTACCTATAAAAATAATGTTTTTTTCACAAATTACGTATAAGTCGCACTTCAGAGTGACTACTGCCACGAAGGGGAGATTTTACTCCGATGGGTTGTTAGCTTTCGGTAGATCGACCGTCTAAATTAAGTAAGTGGGATAAATATATATAGAATCGAATTTGTTGTTCGGAACTAGTATAGGTACTATATGAAAACTTATCTTGAAGATGTTTACTAGCGGTTTTCAGATATTTTTTATTTTACGATAGCTACCGATACATAAAGCAACCGATCCAAAAAAAAAATAATATCATCGTTACTAATAAAACCTATAACAAACAAAGCCTTAAATTACCTTTCCACATACGAACCCAGCTAATGAATTTAATTATGTTTTTATTTAAATTCTTGATAAGAATCGACAGTCGCCCTTCAAGCTTCGATCTCGACCATGAAATTAAACACCATTGTGTAATCCTAACGTGTTTTACTTGATACAATAGTACGGTACATCTTTCGATAATACTCATAGGAACATTCAATGCTATTCGATAATTGTTATTTATTCTCAGTTAGATTACATTACTATTTGCCACTCAGATGTTCGACGCGTACAATTTTTCACTGGTGGTAGGACCTCTTGGGAGTCCGCACGGGTAGGTACCACCACCCCGCCAGTTTCCGCCGTGAAGCAGTAATGCGTTTCGGTTCGAAGGGTGGGGTAGCCGTTGTAACTATACTGAGACCTTAGAACTTATATCTCGAGGTGGGTAGCGCATTTACGTTTTAGATGTCTATGGGCTCCAGTAACCACTTAACACCAGGTCGGCCAAGGGCGGATTCAGCTTTGGCGCCAGGAGGGGGTCACATAGTCAAATTTAGATGCGTTCGTTCCCAAACGTTTGCCATTATACAAAGTTATTATATTATATTATATTAAATTAATTTAATATTGAAGGTATGTAGTTACATAAAATCTGTATGGTGACAAAATATATAAATAAAATCATTATATTCAATTAGTGGTCCACCTAAGTCCTGGACCCAGCTCAGGGGGTGGTCATGACCCCCATGACCCTCCCCCTGGATCCGCCATTGAGGTGGGCTGTGAGTTCGTCCACCCATCTAAGCAATAAAAAAAACAAAAGTTTTATTTTCAATTTAGATATGGTGTAATGTACTTTTTGTAATGGTTCCGAAAACAAACACAGATAGAGAAATCGGAACGGGTATTACTTGTAATTCAGAAAAAAAAAAAACTGCGAAATATGAATTTAGGCAGTTTTGTACTTAACTTATTACGTAAATGGACATAGACATAATTTGTTTATGTTAAAATTGTATTTTTTTGTACCCGTAAAGTCAGCGACTATGTGAATGATGAATGAATGTGTGCTCTAAATACTTTTTTGCTGTGAACGAGCAAAACCTGACTTTCTTACCGGCGACTAAGATTTTATTTGTCGACATAAAAATATTGTGTTGTAGACATAATTAAAACGAATTTTAAGCTTTTATATTGCGTGTTTACTGTCATGTTTTCATCTAGATTAGATCTAAACTTGCATCACACGGCTTTTTTTTCATTCACTACTAATCGACGAATATGTTTGTGACGAGGTAAAAACACAGCACAGGCAATACAGGATAATCTTATTCAATTTAAAAGGTAAAATTAATCATTCAGCCTCGTCGGTCGAATGAAATTAAAGAGCAAGGATTCTGGAATGAATTTTAATAAAAAATAGACCGAATTTTGATTAAGTTGGACATTGTAAGTTGCGGAAGGACATATACATGCTGGACTTCGCTTCTGAAACAGTTTGCCGGTATTATGAAGAGGACAAAAAAACTCATCTGCACATATTATGTGACTGCTTCGCTAGATGATAGATATTCAGTCCTCGGAAAGCACTTTCTCTGACGGAGAGAATAAAATCTGTCCAAGCAAAGTAATCTAGTTTATGCTAGACTTGGGTCTGGTTAAGGAAATTTAAAACACTGCTTGATGCTAAAACAATACTACCACACGCATACGTATTGAAGAGCTCATTTTTAGTTGGTAAGTGTTATGGTCAGCTCGTTTAAATTTTCTAATGAACTTTCACTCAAACAATAGTGATGTGTTTTTAGTATTATAGCATTGTTATTATAATATTTTTATTATTGTTTAAAAAAATAAAAGTTAACTAAAATCGTTTCTTTAATTGAAATATTATTGTAAAACATATTATGCAAATGGAGTCTTCACTAGAAAGTAGATTGCTGATACTGTAAACTAATTTAAGATCTTCAAGTAAATCTTTCATCTTGAATACATAAATTAGAACATGTGTCGTATCATATTTTGCTCAATTCAAGGCCTGTTTGTGAAGATATAGTTTACTTAAAGAATATTATTGAACGATAGATTAAGCTTAGATATTAGAATCATACATATGATGCATGTATTAGAATGACAGAAATAGAAAAACGTTTTTTTTTATTAACCTAATTATTCATGAAGAATTTTTTTTTTTATTGCCTTTGTAGGCAGACGGGCATACGGCCCACCTGATGGTGAGTGGTTACCGTCCATGGACTTCAGCAATGCCAGGGGCAGAGCCAAGCCGCTGCCTACCGCTTAATACTCTCCACCAGCCTCGTTTGAAGAAGACAAGCCTCGTTTGAAGAAGAAAGAATTTTGAAGAAGTAAGACCTTGTCGTGTTTTCTTTGGATTCAACAGGTTACGATGGTGATTTAAAATAATTTTACGGTATAGCATCGTATTACAATCTACGAAGTTAAGAAATTTCAAAACTGTCTTTGATTATATTATTATATTCAAATGAAATTTAGAGATCTGGTTTTTCTTTTCCATTAACAAAGGAGGGAAAACGATAAAGATCGATAAAACAAGAAGGTCCTAGTTATTTATTTTTGATAACCAGTCGAACGGGTCCCACCGGTTTTAATTCTCTGAGAATATTGTTATGTAAATTAAAGGTGACCAGGAATTTCAAACTGTAAAATCAAAAACTAGCCATACACTCTTCACATCCACTAAGTTGCACGGTCATGTAAAAAGGCTAGTTAAGTCGGCCGTTGTACTGGGAAGGGTTCCGTAGACGGCGTGCATGTCGAAGGAAAAAAGAACGATTTTTTAGACAACAAATACGAGGTATTTGGAAATGTAACAGCCCAAAAATCACGCAACACTACTTGTTCAATTACTAATAATCAAATGAACTGAAATTTTTTTTAAAGCGAGCTATATGATTTTCTACCCTATAGAAAAACTCAATGGCAATGGCGACGGAGCAATGGCGGTATAACCATACACACCCGTCAGGACAACCTGTACGGAAGAGGCGTCAGAAACCTTGGGGATCAAATACCCCCTAAAATGCTGGTGCAGAAGGCAACGGGAAACCACCACTAATTTCCCACGAGAATCATGAGCAGGTCGTATCCGACTGATGCATGACCACGACCACTCTGTCAAGAGTGTACGAATAGGAAGAAGAAGAAAAACTCAAGGATCAATAGCGTATTATATTATTATAAGTGTATGTTTCTCACTAAATATGGAACGTCAATCGAATGTCTATTATAAATTAAATGTAAAAAATAAACTAAATTAAATTAAAATGTCGTAAATTATTAAACGTCTCAAAGATCATTCAAGTTAATAAACCACCTTACGCGAAATTTGTATATAAAAAGTTTTTTTAAATCGTTACATAAAAAAAAAAGATATTAACGTAATACATACGCGTTGTGTCAAGAATTTTTGCACGTTTGTAATATTAAAAAGGTCGTGAACTCGTGAACTTAGACAAACGGAATTTGCAGACTTAATGATATGTAGATAGACTATTTTATTATATATTTTAGCAAAATTCCATTTCGGAATACATTACATTTAATATTAGTATCAGAAATTATTATTTTCGTTTTGCAACATCCTTTATTTTGATTCCCTTTTTGCCATAACGGCAAAACATGTCTAAGCTAGGTACTTATAATAAAAACAATTTGTGTAAATAGCCATTAAATATGTAAATAAATTAGACGATGGTACAATATTACCTAAATATTTTATTTCACAGCAATGATTTATTTTTTCAACACATTGAAGTCATTTTATTATTTTTAATCGAATTAGGTAGATATTTTAGGCGTGTCCTGTTTTTTGTTTTGATTTTCTAATATAATGTAAGTAATGGGGATTTTAGTTCAAATTAACTTAATAACGCATTACCGAAAATAAAAATTTTCCAGATATTTTAAATAATGTTTTTTCTGAACCAATAAAATTAATTGTTAATTTATACTGTTTGCATTCTTTGTAATTTTGCGATCGATCAAAATCATAATTTGTTGTATGGCAATTAAAATCAAATTCCAAATACGGTATGACTTTTAAAAATAACCTAAATAAATCTATTGCCTAAAATGTAAGTATATGAATATCCTTCGATGGAAGGTGAAAGTCGTTTGTCATTCCTTAGTGACGATGACAATTCGATTTTGACTTTCCATGGATGATCCGGGACCGGTCCTGTACTCTTGGAGTAGAAAGCGACCTTGCCTCCTCAAAGGAGTTCATTCATCCCACGACCCAAGACCCTTGGAGCTATGGTCGAAGTTTGTAATCTTATATGACAGATTTATTTATCTAATTAACATGAGAATCAGGTTTTGAACATAATTTCCTTGATTTTATGATTTGCTTTTGTTTTTCACACATTTCTATTTTCGTTCACAATGATTTTTTGTAATTGATTGACAATTTTTTGTACAGAAATATATGAAAATTGGGTGAAGTTTGAAAATTCATCTTTTACCATGAAAAAACTAAAAATAAAAAAAAAATTGGATGTTCTTCTGTGACATTTAAATTTAAATTTAATTCTTTTTCTAATTTAAGATTACGACTTACCGCGTTGTGTGCAAGATCCGGGCTTCCGTCACAAACTGATGCGGCCGGTCTGCAAGCACTTCATTTTATAGTCAGGAAACACCGCGTGTGTACGATCAGATGCGCACCCTTGTGACGGCATAGGGTGTTCGTAATATTTCTAGAAACTACTTTTATTTTGAAATCATATTTTAATGCACCAAATAAAACCAATAACCAAAGAAATAAGTGAATTTTCATAATAATATTGACTAGCGTTTGTTCATGTCCATAATGTTGGATTATTGATGATTTTTGGAGAAGCATTTTATTTAACTATAATTTGCCGATGTAGCCGGACCGTTTTCAAAGATATAAAGTCAACTGGAGTTCATAGAATTTCTAGTCAAAGCACATTCTGAAGTGACGAATTTGCGAGATTGCCAAAGGGCCCGTCCAACAAAATGCACGTGACTAACCCGGACCCAAGTAGGTATATTTTCCAAGAAACAACTTTCTTTACATTTATAGGTATATTTGTAGTTTACATAATCGTTAAAGAATTTAAACATGGCTCTGTAAATAATTTTTATTAATTGAAATTATGCGGTTGCCAGAGCCCGCGGACACCACCTTACTTGCTTACTTAGTGAAGTGCTATGTATTGTTTATGTATATAATTATATTTTTATATATATAATTACTATATCCTTTAGTTCTTTCATTTGGCTTATACCTGCAGCCCCTACTTGTTCTGTTGAAACTGAAAACGCCTTCAGGTCACCAGTAACCCTTTCTTCCCAAAAAAAAATAATCACCAAAACGACATGAAGTTAGGATCATTCTACTAAGAAGTACGATAGTTATTTTGCGCATTACGTAGTAATACGCATGGATGAAGAGAAAGTAATATTCAATAATAGCTCAACTTAATTATTCTTGGTTGTAAATCGTTATTATGAGATATCACGGGTAGGCTCTACAGTAGTCTACAGTTTTGCCTATTTCGGCGGCGGAGTATACTTTGCGTTCCGCTTTAAATACAAGACTTCGACCTAATTTTGCAAGGTGCGTCACGTTGGACCACTGCCTACCACACAGCATTAGGGGTCTAAACATATAAAGTCATCTATGCATATCCGTCGTTTATCTGAGTGTTATTTTGTGGATTCAGTATATGCCGTAAAGTCATAAAGTCAGTCAGTATAAAGTAGTAGATTAGGGATAGGCAGGGATTCACTAATGACACAAAGTAAAATTTGGAGCCAAAGATTTTTTTGTATAAGGACGTGAATATTTGATAATTCTTAAATTGCATAAATGACACCTATTGGCTCATCATACCCGATCTCATGGACCGAATGGTAAACAGTCGATGTCGCCCTGACCACGTCATCACGGATCCTCCCGATACATTAACGGTGCTTTTAGGTACTTCAAGCATCGGTCACGGTCCTCCCCGAACCCGTCGCTTGCGACGATGGGCTCGACGAGTAAATTAACCCATAGACACAGACCACTGAGTTTCTGGCCGGATCTTCTCAGTGGGTCGCGTTTCCGATCAGGTGGTAGATTCCTGCTCTTGCTAGGGCCAGCAACACTCCCGACTTAAGCCCCGTGAGCTCTCCGACTAGCTCGGTGAATCTAGAATAACCCTTAGAGGTTACTAGAATAGGTAGGAAAAAAAAATTGACTCTTATTTATACCTACGGTATTAATCAAAATATAAAAAAAAAAACAATAAAAAAATTCGAGGTTCGAAGACATTATAACGGTGTTTCTGGACTTGTTTTTATAAAATAGGTTTTCCCATACTATTTACTGTAGATTACATCAACACAAACCACAATAAAGCAACAACGGAATAACTGATAAAACCGGATATATCTTGGTTTTTTATGTATATTTTTTCTACCTAATCGTTGGAGCTTAAAGAGCTATTTCAGCTACTTTTGGATGGATAGGTAAACTCATGAGACTAAGCCTGATAGAACTTACTGACTTTTGGTGACCGATGCTTGGAGAGTTTTTTATGGATCCTTGGAATAGGCGTCGGCACTCAACTGAGATTCCCCTGGCATATTTTATACTAAAATTACAAATGACAGTTAAATTTGAGACTATATAGAAAGAGACCAACGCTAATCAATAGAGCAGAATTCAAATAAGAAATATTTAATAAACATTATGTATATTATGTATTTACCCTTCACTTTTATTTGACCCCTTTTGAAAATATTATCTATTTAATTTGAAGTCGAAATAAAATTTATGCTCATGAAAATAATTGTTTACATAAATAATAATAAATGTATGCGTATAATTTTTTTAAGTATTTAAGGGATTTTATGCGTGTATTTGGAAATGTTCGTTTATAATACTTATTTTAAAGGAACTCTTCTACATGCTTCGTATTGACGTCGTTGGAAAAACGTAGTATAAGTATACCCGTTGATATTTTAACATATACAGTCAAACCTGGATAAGCGAGAACTGGATAAGTGAGAAAACTCTATAAGTGAGAGTAATAGCCAGGACCCGTCATTTTAAGCTCCCAAAACCTCTATTAGCGAGAAACAGAAACCTGTGTTAGAGAGAGTCATTTTTCCCTCATGGACCTCCGTAAGTGAGACTGCTACTTATCTATACCTTTATAAGCGAGAGTCGAGCTTTATTTATTTATATTATTAGGAAGAACAAAGGATAAAAAAAAATACCAATTTAACATCTGCTATTTTATGACTCATTCTTAACTTTCGTGGAACTTCCTACCATTGTTTTTGTATTTTTTTCTCGTCAATATTGAACCTATTCTATTTCGTGGAACTAAATAACATTGTTATTTTATCGCATTCTTTTCGACTGGACACGTGTGCCTGTGTACCGTCCTGTTTGTCGGCCTTACTCAGTTTATCGTTAATCAATTGCGAAGGAAAGTTCTGTTCTGCATCATGTCAAAACGGAAAATTAAAGTACTGTCATTAAGTGATAAACTTAAAATAGTGAATGCGTTTGAATCCGGAAAATCGCGAAATGAAATTCAGAGGAAGCATTAGCGAGAAACTCGGGTTAGTGAGAAACCTCTATAAGCGAGAATGAGATTGTGCTCCCTTGAACTCTCGCTTATCCAGGTTTGACTGTATCTAATAATTTTAAAATCTATATACAAAGTCGATGTGTGGATCGTTCGTATATATCGTTCCCTACGGCTGTACAGATTACGATGAAATTTTCAGGAAATCTTTGGATTGGCCTAATGGCGGATCCTGTGAAGTTTGCTAGCGATCGGATCAAAATCGAATGAAAGATAAAATGAAAAATATGAATTGGAGCTTCTTGACACACCGCGGATCTCGGTATAAACTAAATTGTAATGTTAAATTCGGTCATTAAAAATAAAAATGGGAATAAAATTGAATGCCATTTTTCTTTCTTGTATCGACTAGTGAATGAGCTCACGGTCCACCTGGTGATAAGTGGATATCGGGCCCATAAACAACATATCGTGATAGTCAGAGGGCAAGATGTGAAACTAGCCGCTCTTATTTCTTACTACCTATTTCTGTCCCAAAACAATCAATTGTTCCGGTGTAAGGGGTATGATAAACCTAATCCAATACTTTTGAGACTTCTTCAACCACTTATCGTAGACAGTGACGCTCATTTTATGAAGTCTTCGAGTTTCACTAGTAGCTTAGCAGCCGATAACGTACGAACTCATTTGCTCCACTTTTTTATAAGGTTCTACTTTTTCGTATCCCCTACTCATTGGTATTCCGTTGAAATTAGGTAGAGGTTCTTTTATATTTTTATTTAGTTTCAAACATAAGCGTATATGGGTTAATTATCTTTCGCCGGAAACCATGCTAATAATAAAGCAGGATTTTTCGTAAACAAGAAGAACACAATCTATTAAAAACTAGCGCTCCACTTCGACGATTGCTGTATCTTTAAAATACATCAATTCTTCGATATTACTCGTGTGGTTTCTATCTCCTGAATTGCCAACGACACCTGCCCCGATTTTCAAACAATCAGATCACGATCTACAGACAAACAAATATTTATTTTCTTTATTAGTTGTGGGACTACGGCATACATAGCCCATTTTAATCAACAGTTCTCAGAATGAGGAAAAACAGAAAAACACAAAAATCGGCAAATGGCACACAAATTAAATACTAGTCCATTGTATGAAAAGCTTTATATAAATTACTTAATCTTATAAAATAAATTCATAAATAAATACATACAACTATTCTGTCGTTAATTTGTATTAATAAAGACTATATCATGCTATGATGTGAACCCGGAAACAATAATGATCATGATAACTTATATTTATTATTGATTTTACATACATAAATTACTATATGTGTTCGTTCGGATCCGCAAGTCCAGAAATGCAGTCGCGGATCAAAAATGTCGTTTTCGTTTTGTAGGTATTAAGACGCGAAAATTTAAAATGTGATGTTTTTATATTTTAGTATTTGAACATTAATAAATTTTAGTGTAAATCTTTATAATGATAGCATGCAAATCGTAGAACCAAAAACGAATAAAGTATAAGAGGTACCAATAGAAGAAATAAAAAAGTTCCTCCACATGGCATTTTAACATGGTGATGTAATCCAAGGAAGGTGGGTCTCTATGCCCTGTGATAAGAGCACATGCTGAGTCGATTTCATATAATGTGGGATAAGGGTAAGAAGAAGAAGGTCAAACCAAAATTATTTTAGGACGTTCAGCTACGGAGCCACGGAACAGTGCATAGACCACGCACTGGCTTTTGGTGTTCTTCACCGGTGCAATAGGCTTTTTTCCAGTATTATTATCACGAAGCAATATATAGATTTCAATATCTAATTAGGTAATTGAAAAAAATTCAAGGCAAATTACCTTGCTCAATATTTTTACGGTAAATATTAGCATTTTATCATTGAGCATGTCAATTATATTTGCACAATTAACACAAAATAAACATCCGAGGCGGTCTTCTTTTTGATTAATTATTGTTTTTTCCTTTAGGATAGCCATACACCTATTACCTAAATTAATTGCAATGAACAATTGGTTTATCATGGTTCCATATGTAGGTAGTTGCTAGTCTTGTTCATTGAGAGTTATGCCATAAGTTATTTATCACAAGAACTATTGACAATGACTTATAGACAGTCTTACGAGATGACCATTTTGGGCGTCTTGTCCTTTAGGCCTTGACGTCTTTAAATGTCCATATAATATTTAGAGAACGCTGTGCTCCATTCTCCAGTGCCTTCCTTGGTCGTCTCTTACGAGACCAACCGAGAAAGTTGGGTTATGCGACGATAACACACAATTAAACACCGTGAATGTTTTCGGTAACGATAATTATAATAGCTCCGACTCCGGTTGCCTATTACGGAAAATGTGGTTGTGATATATATACCTAGTTTCGAAGCGGTGACCCTAAAATTATAAGTTGCCCTTGTACCGACGAGCCACGAATAGATTTCTTGCATCACTATGCGACAGGTTTTGAATGTTTAGGGAAACGTTATTGTGAGGGTGACGTACGACCGACGGAAGACCTTTCACCTAGTGGTGTCTTTGATCACAAACGGTCTCGTCAATGCAGGTTCAGAGTACAGTAATGTTACCTGTGATTATATTATTTGGCATGGTAAACCGTCGACGTCCACCATTAACGGTGCTTTTAGGCACCACAAGCACCGGTCACCGTCTTCGTCGAACCCGTCGCTTGCGACGAAGGGCTCGACGAGCGAATTAACCCATAGCCCACTGAGTTTCTCGCCGGATCTTCTCAGTGGGTCGCGTTTCCGATCCGGTGGTAGATTCTGCGAAGCACTGCTCTTTCTAGGGTCAGTGTTAGCAACTCTCCGGTTTGAGCCCCGTGAGCTCACCTACAAACGTTAGGGTGAAGCTGAAATAGCCTCTCAAGGCTATCAGCATAGGTAGGGAAAAAAAAACCTTTAGTTAAGGAAGCTGTAATAACTAGGTTGATCAAATAAATCTCAATCCACAATAGGTCTTCATAACCAATTTTAGTAGAAATATGTATGTTTATGAATTTTTTAATTCAAATCGAAACTAGATCAGCTTACGTCCACATAATGGTTTACCATTGCTGTCGCTCAACTCCTCGGCTTTAGGAGTTTCTATCACCAGCTATATGCTCTTATAAAACATCTTTTGAAAATGGACATGTCATAGTGCTCTAAAAACCCTGACTAGGGGAGTTTATTCCCGAGGTTTTAATATACCTCACGATAAAAATGATTACCGTTAGGAGGTATACAACAAAGGGAAGATAATCCACCGAGCGGATGATATTGCTCGGTAGACAGACGTTCCAAATGTTGTTATTCGTAATTTGTATTTAAGCAAGCTTAAAATGTCGTAAGCGAGATTCAGGCATCTGTCAAATATCTTGTGTTGTATGATGGCTACCCGCCACATCATCCCCCTCCGAGATCGGACAACAACGGAGGGAAGATCTTCCACCGAGCAGGTGTAATTGCTCGATGGACCGACTGTTCGGAACTTGTTTATGTATGCAAGCTTATCTTGAAAATGTTGTAAGTGAGATTCAGACATGTCATAATATATCTTGTGTTGTATGATGGCTACTCGCCGCACCGTAACCACATTGTGGATCACTTCAATATTTCTAGAGCATAACAGTTCTATAGAGTTGTAAGAGTGGTGTGATACATTCTTCTCACACAATTCCTCCCTCCCCGTGCGATAATACATTATTATTGTGAAGCAATAATATTGCCAATAGCACAGTACATATTATTATGCCTTAGAGTAGGTGGTGACATTGATGTATCTCTAGTAATTATTTCATGGTAGGTCGGTATTAGGTTCGTACACCCATCCAAAGCAATAAAGGTATAAAAAAGACATTTCAGTATTTCATACACAAAACACAGTACAACGCGTGTTTAATATTTTTTTACAATTTTACAGTGGTTTTAATTTATAGGGTTGAAGTATATTTTGCAGAAGTCTTATGTTACAACGGCTCTTTCGTGAATGGATAATCTTCTACAAGTACGTATGTACCGTACTACTAAAATTTTCCTTAATTATATTTTTAAAATGCATATTTTCTTCTTTTATATCGGACAGGTGTTTCGTAGAACGAACTAAATTTAAATAACGTTGTACTAAAATTAGTAATTACTTTTTGTTGCAAATAGATGTCGCAATAAATGCATCATAGCATTTATTTGTTTAATAGTGAAACTAGTTAATAGTCCTTGTTTTTAATAAGGCACAGCTGACTATTAAAATGTTAATTAAATAGAACACAAGACGATTTGTAAACATCAATTAATTTATCAATTATTTTAAAAAGATTGAAAAATATTAAATTGTGGCAGCCTATACTGTTCTAACTCTTAGCTCCTTAAAAGTTTAGCCCAAAAACGGTACGAGCTAATTATGAGCATAAAGCTTTCACTGAGAAGTATAAAAAAAATAGCAAATGCATAAACAGTTATCATGAAAATAAAATAAAATATAAAAAATATAAAAAAATAATAAATTAATAAAGTAAATTAACAAAAATATCTTTAGTACAATTGGCTGTATGAAGTAATAGCGTTTGTGTTGAATTAAGTGATGATCTTTCACCGTTGACAAGAAATTCACTCGTCAAATTGTCAACGTCAAAAATGACGTCAAAGTTTTCAGAAGACGAGAAGTTTTAGAGATTTTGTAGTTATTTTTAATTAAAATACATACCAATCAAAAAAATGTTTTGTTGTTTAAAGAGTTGTATGAATGGGTTCACACTTACACCTAGCGTACCGGTTAGAATCAAAGAAAATCCAGTACAATTAGATACTTTACATATGGGTGAGTACTACTTATAGATTAACTTTGTTCTGCGTTTGTATTGTTTTCTTTTTGAGTAACTAAAATAAACAGATACTAGTAAAAACTTTATGATATACCATCAAACCATAGTTAGTATGGGACAAGAGCCGAATCGATAGTGTGCAATAAGCATGCTGATATGGAGAATATGAAAAGAGATATTGAATAGAATAAAAAATAAAAATGAAATAAAATAAAACATACGAAAAATTCAGAAAATGTATACTCTGTTTAACTAATTTTCAGTTTAATCTGAAAAAATACAGACTAACCAGTGTTTTTTTTCCTCAGGAAATGAAATGGTGATAATAAAAGGCGGTCAGAGGGTTTGTGGGTCGGGCTGTGCTCTTGGCAACACCCCTCTGTTACAGAATAAAGCTTATTTCGAAGTAAAGCTTCAGCAGGGAGGTGTATGGGCTGTGGGCCTTGTTACTAGGGAAACAGATCTTAATAGAGTTCATGGTAAGGAAAAACTGACAAAGTCATAGCATGATTTTCACAATGTTCGCATCATTTTCATAATTGGGTCTAAAATGTTAAGGATAAATGTGGGATCTGCACATTGAACAAAGTGGCAATATTTTATATTTTCATTAATAGTTAAAACTAAGTTTTGTTTGTTTGTTTATTGGTTTATCCCTCATAGTACTGGGAATATTAGGTAGTGGCCTGATGACTACAAAGGCTAGGAGCCAACTGTGATTTATTTATTTTATTTATTTATTTCCTTGACTTTTTTGTTGTGACTCACATTTTCTAAAGGACAATGCCCAAAAGTGGGCCAACTTTATGTCAAAACTATTTGTACTTGAAAAACTATGCCTTATTTTTTCACGTTGTTTAGTTTATGTATCAACATTTCTTTCAACCTGGCATTGTTTTCCAAAAAAAATAAATTACTTATTTGATAATATCCCAAAACTATCCATGCTATAGTTTTTAAATTCGCCAATAGGCAAAGGGCTTAGCCCATACAGCCTTATAGCAAACCTATATGCTGTCAAACGAAAGATTTGTTTGTGACTTGAACAACAAATTAAAAAAAAATAGCTAATGCTTATAATTAACAGCCTTCTTAGTTTATTTTTGTTCAATTCAATATTTATATATTGTAATAATAATTATTACTTAAAACCATGAATTATTTAATATTTTTAGATATTAATGATTCCATTAGTAAAAATATAAATGGCCTACCATTACACTATTCTTATTATATATGATCAGAGAGTTTTGACAGCAACCCGAGTGAAGCGTCACTTGAGTTTTTATTTTAATGTTTTTTTAATAGTTTATTGTGTAATTTGTATTATTTGTATTTGTAATATTGTGTATAAAAGGTCTGCGTAAACTCATGCTCAGTCAATGTGGTATTCGTCGAGTTGACGTCAAAACTCCCAAAAAGCAATAAAAAGAGATACACCGGCTTTTTATTGACATAAAAAATATATAACTTCGACAAACTAGGCTTTATAGGCTGCGCTCTTTGCCTGCTTATTGGTGAATTTAAAAACAACAACAACAATATCGTTGCCAGCTTCCGGATTTTCATTTTATTTTATTATTATTATGAGGATATAATAATAATAAAATGTACGTAAGGGCTTATTTCTAGCAACATTCACCACAATTAAATTTTAATTAAAAAATTATGGCACTCAGTTTTGGGATGTTATCAAATAAGTAATTTATTTTTATGTAAAACAATGCCAGGTTGAAAGAAATGTTGATACATAAACTACACAACGTGAAAAAATAAGGCATAGTTTTTCAAGTACAAATAGTTTAGACATAACCTAGAATTTAGACATTAGAATTTAGAATTTAGATGTTAGAATTTAGACATAACATACCATCGCACCGCCCGCCACCGGAGTAGAGTTCATCCATACTAGCTGGAGCCACTGCGGTCATCCACAGTGCGTTTCCAGAGGTCTTTTTTGCCACGTACCATTCGGCTATGGAATGAGCTCCCCTCCACGGTGTTTCCCGAGCGCTATGACATGTCCTTCTTCAAACGAGGCTTGTGGAGAGTATTAAGCGGTAGGCAGCGGCTTGGCTCTGCCCCTGGCATTGCTGAAGTCCATGGGCGACGGTAACCACTCACCATCAGGTAGGCCGTATGCTCGTCTGCCTACAAGGGCAATAAAAAAAAAAAAAAAACATAAAGTTGGCCCACTTTTGGGCATTGTCCTTTTGATTGTATAAGCCTCAACTCCCTCCCGCTAAGCTTAATGCTTAATACAAATTTTGATCTCCTGTCTGGGTGATTAGGGCATTATGCTATAATGTATATGTGTGTGGGTGAAAAATTTTAAACCATATGGGCCCTGAGCTTCACATTGAGTAAAAAAATAAGTATTGTCTCTGTACAAGTTTTATGGTCACGTCATAGTAAATTAAGTATTTGTGTTATAATTTTTTTATTTTTAACAGTAATAAGAGACTCCTTTTAGTCCAGTTTTATATGTTTTGATGTGTGATCTCGTAGTATGCAATTATTTCATGTATTTAGTATTGGTAGCTAGCTTTGTGTATCATATTTATACCTACAGCTGAGAAGTTCTCATGAGTGAATTTGAATAAAAGAAATAGTCAGAATATGCAATTGAAATTTAGATTTGATGTCTCTGGCCTTGTTAACAGTTTGATACTGGGCTGGTTATGAGCCCACTTACCTTAGCGAAACAACAAGATAATTGACTTTTTTCTTAACATTAGTTGACAATTCTTAGTATCAGTCATTAACAGACACGTCAAATCCTGGAATGGCGTCCTGTTATGACCAATAATTGTTTCCTTAATGATAATAGATTCTGCAGTAGTTCCAATTAGATTGCCAGCTAGACCTATGCACGAACCGAATTTTGAATTTATTTGTATATTTTTGCATTAAGCGAGTCTTGTTTTGCAAGCCTCATCCATACGTCTATATAAGCAACTCTAAGAGGTGACAAGCGTCAGGTTCACGGATTCACTGATTTCTCTCTAAATTATATGTATGTAGAGATTGCTTAGCATGCATAGTACGAGTCTCGGTATGTCAATGCCAAGCCGGCGGTCAATCGGTCACATGATGATATAACTGCTGACCCTGCTGTGGTCATGTGCTGACACAGAAACAGTATTTAGATGACCTTCGACATTGCGCTGTATGTGTGGCATTTAAAGTAAAGCCGCCTACCAAAATTGTGATCGCAATGATGTAACGCTTATTGTTACGTTGATATGAATCATAATTTCGCACGTTTATATTGTGTTCGAATGTTTGAGGTCACTTTTGCTAAAGATTGTGAAATTGTTATTTGACGTTTACAATGATTTCGTCAATGTTGTTTTTACAAATCGTTTCACAGATGCTGGCTGAAAGTTTCACTTATAAATGTTTTGGGTATAATGTCAAAATACGTTCGTGATTCCTCGTCGAACTTGTCCAGCATCGAAGAAGAGTTCGACGAGCCAATTAACCCACAAAAAACACGGCCCATTGACTTTCGCCGCGTCTTCTCAGTGGGTCGCGATTCCGATCCTGTGGTAGATTCTTCCAAGCACTGCTCTTGCTAGGGCTAGTGTTAGCAAATTCTCTCAGGCTGAGCCCGTGAGCTTACCTACCCGTCAGCGTGAAGCTGGTATAGCCAATAGCCCGTTAGGATACCAGCGACTTGGTAGGAAAAAAAGGAAGATCGCGATCATTTAAGAATTTAAGCGAAAGAGTTCCATTGCTGAACATAACCTCTTTTAAGTTCGTGACGATCGATCCCAGCAAGAACCTCGAATCATAGACGGCATTAAAACAAATTGTAAAACAGTGTGCTTAGTGCGAGTTTCTTAAAGTTCTCGATAGCGTAAAAGTTAGACCAATTTTGTATGCAGTTGGAACAGCACCCCTAGCGGCAAACGTACGCAAACGATCCCATTCCATACAAATATGAGTTACCTTTTACGCTGTCGAGAACGTTAAGAAACTCGCACTAAGCACACTGCACAACGTTTTATTGCAGGCGGCATGGACAAAGATTCGTGGTGCTTAAACAGCGACGGTACAGTGAGAAGCGACAACGTTGAGTTATACCACTTAGCTCCGGCGCCAAGAGAATCTCCTACCGACGAACTTCTAGTCTCTACTGAATCTCCCACTCATACAGAAAACGAAAAGATAGAGAATGAGAAGAAGGATGTTAGTGCGGCAGCGGTAATGCCGCTGGAGGGCGACACGATTGGTGTCGCTTACGACCACGTCGAATTAAATTTCTTCTTGAACGGCAAGAATATGGAGATACCTGTAAGGAATATCAAAGGAACGGTATATCCAGCTTTGTACGGTAAACAAAAAAATGTTTTGTTTTTTAAATTCTAAGATAAATTAGAATTAAAAGTACCTGATAACAAAGACCAGAGACTAGAGAAGATTAAACAAAATATATTTGAATCAAGTGCAAAGTGTTGTTGGTGAACACAGGATCTTACGAGCGAACTGTTAAGTGGTAACTGGATCCTAGATAGAACGACTTGAATCCTGCCAAAACTATCTTTAATCTATTGAAGACATATGCATTTTAGGATAATGAGCTCCTACGATATGACACGACAGAAATGATTTGGTATATATTTGTTGGCCAGCAATAGTAGGAATCGCCACGCTGCTTATTTCCATCGCGAAACAGTAATGCGTTTCGGTTTGAAACATGGAACAACTCTTAAACTATACAGCTAAGACTTAGGCATGTCTAAATGTGAAAGGCGGTTACATTCCGGGAATAATTTACAACAACCGCCTAAGCAATAAAATAAAAACTACCAGCTATCTTCGCCTTAGATAGTGTGCTAACAAAACATGAACTGTCTGAAGTATGCCTAGTTTAGGAGGAAATTCGTATAAAAATCTGTTTATATTAATTAAAAACTTTGTTTTTCGTTTCGGCATCATTAGACATTTGCTTTTAGAATACTTGTTTAATGATTCATTCTCATTCCAGTTGATGACGGCGCGATATTGGACATTATCTTGGACAATTTCCTGTATCCGCCACCGTCGGGCTTCGAAAAGATAATGGTCGAGCAGTCGCTACTCTAACAGAGTGACGATAATGGGCAACGCTGTGCTTAACTTTCGTATTGACTGTCTAGTGTGTTAAAATATTTATTGAATTCCTTCGATGCGGACTGCGTACTGATTTCATCTTCGTACCTGGTTGAAGTTATTAAGCTATCGACTGTCATGTCTATGTCATGCACGGCCACCGTCAGAGCTTAACTATGAAAGCTTCTGACGCAAGACTACGCGGGAGCAGTGTCTATATAAATTCCTAACAATATGAGTTTTCAAATGAACAAAATGGTTTTTCTAATTTTTCTCTTTGCTCTGTAGAGAAAGCAAAGATAGCAAATACGTATCATAGTATATTGGCATGGTACCTAATTATGGCAAGATCAGTGAAACAAAGTTTCTCTCACTCTCACATCTAAACTCACCAATTTGTATGGCAACTTGACAACATACAACTTGACAACTTGCCTCAGTAAAGGAGTCTGCAGCAAGATTGTGTGACCTTTATAGATACAGCGTCCTGAAGTTAGGTGCCATTGGATCGAATGCAGAGTGTGCGTAAAGAAATAGCACGATCCCATTGCCATCGGTTATAAAATCGTGCCGTCCGTATGTACTATTAGATTGTATGAAAATCTCTACAAAAAACTAGTTGAGGTAACAATAATTTTGTTTTCATAAACAATTTGATATTTTCCCTGAATTTTTTTTTAAATAGTCCTATTTAGATTTAATTGAAAAAGTGGATCATGTACGAATTTAACACTAGCGCATAATAGCGTCTTCCTCAGATATTAAAAAAACGAATTACAATTACTCTATTTTGGCAGAGATTATCAATAGACGCGTTTTATAAAATTTAATAAATATTTAGCAAGCAGAATAGGTAGGTATATCGAATACTAGTGTGTATCGCAGCTCTATTCGTTGTATTGAAATAAATAATTATCTATGATCGTACATTAAAATGAATTCAGGTCTTAGTTATTGTCCCCGTGCGATGCAAAAAAACGGGGTTTTATTTTACATATTCTAACTCCAGTTATCGTCGAAATGAGATATTTGTTTTGATAAGTCTTAAGATTTTGAATAGATAAAGTTTCATTAAAAAGCGAACTCATAGGTATTTTGTTTGTCTACGCCATATTTTAGTCTTAAATATCATAAATAATCTGAAACATTTTTATATGTAATAACCAATGCTGTTAACACATTTTTTTCGACGATTTTATGGCGTGGTAATGATACCTATAAGTCAGCTGTTATCACAAAAATTTGACCATAGAGTAAAAAAATTTGTGTGCAAAGATCATTTTTATTTAACCTGCTCTATTAAACACATATATTTGTAGTGTGAACTATCAATGTACAGTACCGTTTGTATATCGTTTAGTACCGTTTCTATAAAGGGTGTAGAAGCCGCTTCTTTCCTTCTGTGTACATTACTGATAGATTATCTATAAATGTAGAAATTTAAAACACTGTTTTCGAGTAGCATTTTGTTCTGCAATAATACGTTCTGATTTATTTCCGTTTTCGTGTATCGTTATTTACATTATGTGCTGTAAGATTTTTAGCACGCCTCTATTCCTATTCGATGTAGATAAAGGGACCTTTCAATGTAATCTTCGCCAAATTAAAGGTTTTCGATTGATTGAAAAATTTGAACTCGTATCAAGAATCGATGACAATACTTTGGCCTAATATTTTGACCAAGATCATCGTGATAAATGTGGATATTGATATTGAATATTGTTGAATTTTGAGGCTTGAACTTCAAATCTCCTGCCAAAGAGATTGACAACGCGCGCCAATACCGTGAATTTTTTTCTAATTTTTTTCCTACCTGTGCTGATAGCCTTGAGAGGCTATATCAGCGTTACCGAACGAGTAGGTGAGCTCACGGGGCTCAAACCTGGCGACGTTGCTAACACTGACCCTAGCAAGAGCAGTGCTCCGCAGAATCTACCACCGCATCGGAAGCGCGACCCACTGAGAAGATCCGGCGGGAAACTCAGTGGGTTGTGTCTGTGGGCTAGTTCACTCCCCAAGCCCTTCGTCGCAAGCGACAGGTTCGACGTGAACGATGATCGGTGCTTGAGGTACCTAAAAGCACCGTTAGTGGATCAGGAGGATCAGAAATGACGTGTTTTGGGCGACGTCGACTGTTTACCATTCGGTCTGCAGAATCGGGAATGTAGTTACCGGCGGCTACGATGAGAGGGCTCCCGTATCGTGCCGCTTTCGCGAAATGGCGCACTGATGACGACTGCATATAATTATTGATGGACTCTAGGTTCAGGTCCTCGTGTAGGCCGATGTTCTTGCCAAATCACGGGGCTCCGACTGCTATCCTGCAAAAACAGGATTGAATGATTTGAAAGAGTTTCAAGTTAGTGCGGGCCGCGTGAGCGAATACTACACTTGCATAGGTCATGACCGGACGTATGCGAGTTTTGTAGAATGTCACCTTATTTCGAAGGGACAATTTCACTTGCAAATCATCGGATAGAGGCGTTCTAATATGAAGGCGGCACGGTCGCATACCGTTTTAATGTGGGGTCGAAATGTCATCCCTCTCTTAAGGGTGACGACTAGATATTTGACCTTCGAGGCTTATGGGCTAGCCAAAGAGAGTGATGAGGCTAATGGCGGAGGTGTTAACGCGCCCTTTTGAAGAGCACGGCTGTGCTTTTCGTGTGTCACTAGCGCTACGTGTCATCGCAATAATAATATGTACAACGTTCTAAAATAACCATCAGCGATGGGCATTAATGTACATAGTTTTTCTTTAAAAACTTTTAAAATCTTAGTACTATTAATTTAATTCATAATACCATGAAAGTGTTTTTTTAAGAGTTTTATTTATGAGTTGGAAAGTACAAATCGCCTCACAATGATTCGTCGCAACGTCAATCTTTCAAACCTCGAATTCGAAACAATGAGATTGAAATTGTTCTACAATCGAATAAATATGCATCCTTATTTTTATCGACAGCAAGGACGAAATTATTTTGTACTGATAGAAAACTAATGGGAGTTGTAATTTTCATTTGTTCATTTACAGATTATTTTTACTATTATGTATTATTATATTATATATCCTACCTAATCGCTGGTAGCATATGGAGTTATTCCAGCTACGGTTGAACAGGTAGGTGAGCTGACGGGCTCAACTTGAGAGAATTTCTAACACTAATTCTACAAAGAGCTGTGCTTCATTGAATTCACCACCGGATCGGAATCGCACAGATTATCATTGGTATGCATTTCATTCGGCTTTTAAATGTTAAAACTTTACTGGTGGTAGGACCTCTTGTGAAGGTACCACCACCACCCTGCCTATTTCTGCCGTGAAGCAGTAACGCGTTTCGGTTTGAAGGGCGGGGCACCCGTTGTAACTATACTGCGACCTTAGAACTTATATCACAAGGTACTTAGGTGGCGCATTTACGTTGTAGATGTCTATGGGCTCCAGTAACCACTTAACACCAGGTGGGCTGTGAGCTCGTCCACCTTCCATCTATCGTCACCGTCGTTCATCTAAGCAATAAAAAAAAAGAAGAGATCTGGCATGACGAGCAGGAATTTTGCATGACAATAAGTTTATTTAACAAAAAACAACAATGTTATAATAACATAATTTTATTTAAACTTTCACTTTAAGACTTGCGTGACCCGAATATCTTCGTGAAACAGAACCCACTTGCCCCGAAAAGTTTCAATTTAAATTTTATGCCCATTTAGATTTTAAATATTTATTTCAAATACCGCTTTGTTCGAAATCAATTTTTGTGTTTTTATGAGACGTTATCACGATCTCTATCGTCATCACTTAATAAGTTTATCGGTTGTAGGTAATTGTATTTGTGTGCTAATTGCTGCTGTTTAATGTGTGACATAATCATTCCTTAATCGGTGTAAGTAATTATAATTAACATAAAATAATGATCTCTTAACTATGTATAACGATAATAAAGTTGATGTACCTAAATTTAAATTTAGTATGTAATAAATATAATCACAGACTAATGGAGATCCTAAACTTGACAACAAAAAAGACAATTTATAAGGCAAGAAGCGTTTCCATATAAATAACTGAAAGTCTTTAGGTATCTTGTAAATCGAATGTATTATTAAAATATAAGCGCTTGTGTAAATGTCATAATGTTATTTATGAAATAAATGTTTTGACAATGTTTATTGTCATTTTTTTTTTAGTATAGAGTAGCAGATATCGAAGTCGTCGTCCGGTGCATACGTATCTAGCGATGCACTGGTGTTCGAATCCCGCAGGCGGGTACCAATTTTTCTAAAGAAATATGTATCTAATAAATGTTCATGATCGACTTCCACGGTGAAGGAATAACATCGTGTAATAAAAATCAAACCCGCAAAATTATAATTTGCGTAATAATTACTGGTGGTAGGACCTCATGTGAGTCCGCACGGGTAGGTACCACCACCCCTCCTATTTCTGCCGTGAAGCAATATTGCGTTTCGGCCTGAAGGGTGGGCCAGCCGTTGTAACTATCCTTGAGACATTAGAACATATCTCGAGGTGGGTGGCGCATTTACGTTGGGCTATGGCATTGGTCTATGGGCTTCAGTAACCACTTAACACCAGGTGGTCTGTGAGCTCGTCCACACATCTAAGCAATAAAAAAAAGAAAAAAAAAATAATAGGTATGAATAGATTGACATTGATTTCTAAAATTGTACGAGAACTTTAATTTCGTTTGTTTTTTATACTGTAATGTTGATATATTCACGAAAAAAAAGCATTATAAAGCTAAAACACTAATTTAAAATTATTCTACTAATTTTAAAATAATCATTAATTTAAAATTTATAAACCTTCTTTTATCATTTATTTTTCTAATCGGAGTAACCGGAGTCCATAGACAAAACTACATAATATATGAAAGCCACCGCTCACCATAAGAAATGATGCTATAGTGCGGCGAATAAGCTCCTTAATCCTGGAAGTATGATTGCTTGACAGAATATGTAGTATGGTAACATCCCCTACTCATGAAACAGTTAGGGGAAACTAGGCAGGTAATGAGCTCATGCTAAAATTGGATGCGCAGCGCAAGCGGTTCGAGGTACTTCGAAGTATTCCATAACTGGTGGGGCAGTGAAATGTGGTAATGTAACCTGGATCAAAAGTGTATAAACTTATGAGTCTTCTATAATCTGTTTTCACCTGAGCGAAGGGTTTCTCGGGGGCGATTTGTGTTGCGAAAGCACGCATTTCACAGTACTAGTGGTGGAAATTCGACATTAATCAATTGAAATTTTATGTTTATACAGGTTCTATTGTCTACCAAGAACCACTGCGTTCATCCACAGTGCGCTTCTAGATATCTTTTTTGCCACGCGATGGCGACTTTGGAATAAGTTCCCCTCTACGGTGTTTCCCGAGCGCTTTGACAAGTCCTTCTTCAAAGAGGCTTGTGGAGAGTACTTAACGGTAGGCAGCGGCTTGGCTCTGCCCCTGGCCTTCAGGTGGGCTGTATGCTCGTCTGCCTACAAGAGCAATAACAAAAAAAATTGCTTTATTGGAATTATACATTAGACATTGCGCCAATATAACGAAGTAATAAAAAACGGAATACTTTTTCAGTTCTGTTTTTTTGTGTTACTTTTGTTACGCTATACCGGGGGTTTTTATGGATTCCAGGAAGGCAATGTAATAAACGTACAAGTTGTACGACACAAAATGAGTTAAAGAGAGAAATTAATGTTACCGTACAGGAAAAATGTTCGCAAAAGTATTTCTGTGAACTAATTTGTGTTTAAAGGTAATTAATTGCTTCTGTATGCCCACGTGAAATAAAATATTTAATTGAGTTTGTTAATTTGACGAATTGAATTCTTAGTAATTATTTTTTGAGGTAAACATTTCATCACGTTTTTATGTATTAGAAAAGTTTTTGAAGAATAGTCGAATTCGATATTAGGTTAGCCCAACTGCAACCCTAAAAACTATGCTTGATATAATGTTGTTTTAACATACAATAACCTAATTATTATTGTGTATATCGCAGTGTTTCAATCTGAAAAGCGTAGGGTAGGATCGATTTGCTCGGACGTTGTCGAAGGACTATTACCTTTGTAAAAAATGCACAGGAATATCGTAGTAATGAAGGGGATATTTGGCGACCCGTGCCGAAGGCTCCGTTTTCCGCCACACTGTAATAAACTGTTTTCACCATAATATGATGACAGGCTTTATTTCTGAAATTGAGAACAACATTTATTCTGTTCTTTAGAAATGCAAAGGTATGTTTTTATATGAAAAACCGACGACATGTTGAACTTCACTTTGGCAATAAACATCTCACTTTCCCTAATATATATCGGTTAGACACATGACCTGTCCTTCCATATTGGGTAAGCGGAGCGCTTACTGTTACTGTAGCCTAGTCTGCCGCGATCCCAACCTCAGAAGTAGGAATCAATAAATATTCATCTAATGAAGCAATGTCTTTAAGAAGATGTACACAAACACGAGAACTCGCTAGAAGACATTCAGACCCACCTTAATTGGATGACCAGGTTAATTGCATTGTATGTACCGATAAGCTTACGGTCTATTTGATGTTACGCGATAACCGGAGTGAATGATATATCAACTTTAATGCCACCACTTGCCTAGGGACGTGATGTCAAATTTCCAGCTATATTCCATATAAAGTCGTCGTGGCCTAAAGGATAAGACGTCCGGTGCATTCGTATCTAGCGATGCACCGGTATTCGAATCCCGCAGGCGGGTACCAATCTTAACAAATGTTCACGATTTACTTCCACGGTGAAGGAATAACATCCTGTAATTAAAAAACAAACCCGCAAAATTATAATTTACGTAATTACTGGTGGTAGAACCTCTTGTGAGTCTGCGCGGGTAGGTACCACCGCCCAGCCTATTTCTGCTGTGAAGCAGTAATGCGTTTCGGTTTGAAGGGTAGGGCAGCCGTTGTAACTATACTGAGATCTTAGAACTTATATCTCAAGGGGGGTGGCGCATTTACGCTGTAAATGTCTATGGGCTCCAGTAACCACTTAACACCAGGTAGGCTGTGAGCTCGTTCATCCATCTAAGCAATAAAATAAAAACGTAAATAGTGCATTCTTGCTTCAAAAGCATAAAGTAAAGTGTAGCACACAATGTTTGGTTATAAGAGGCGACGCTGCAAACGTCCGTATCGTGTAGCGTATTTTCCGAGTTTGTCGTAACATTAAAAACGATCTACACGCAAACCGAACGTTAAGAAAAGCAATCCAGATAATTTTTCTACTTTAATAACACGTAGTAATGCGTGCACAAGTAAAAACCGTCTAATAAAGCCGACGGCGAGCGAGCGGTATTGTGTTTTTGGCAGCCGACGCCATGTTCACGGGCCCGTTTATTACGCCAATCCGTTATAGTGACGCGAACAATGAAAACCGTAGTGACGAATGTGGCGGACACCCGGAAAATTGGAAAAGCTACGCGGTCAGTTGCAGCCAGTTAGGGTTGCTAGATACGGATCAATTCTTGTTCATGAGCAGAATCCTTGACGATATCAATATTTTTGCGCACAGGTTTCTAGTAATTAGAATGAGACAGAGAGAGAGAGAGGGAGAGAGAGAGAGAGAAAGATAGAGAAAGATAGAATATCACTTTATTGCACACCAAAGCACGATTAACATTAAAAAACAGTCAACAAGCAGATACATTTGTACAATAGGCGGTCTTATCACTAAAAACGATCTCATCCAGACAACCGTTTAATTTACAGGATTTCTGGAAAAGATAAAGATATAGCAGGTATGTTGCGGTGTACTATTGAAAACACAATATTTTAGAGAAATATATATACATACAATACAATATTGAATTAGTTTTGGAAATTGAATATCTTATCACTGTTTTCGTAATTTGTTACTTAGGACATATTTGAACTTACTTAATTGCTTCTAAATCTTACTTAAATAACCATAAAACCCATCTTACTTTACCAGAAATTTTATTACAACTGGCAGCCCTGCTACCGTGGTCTATTTTATGGATTTATTTAACTAAGCTGACCGAATACGTGACTTCATCCATATAGTAAAAAAATTAAGGGAAAATCGCATTTTATATATTTAATTTTACTGGTTGTAGGACCTCTTGTGAGTCCGCGCGGGTGGGTACCACCGCCCTGCCTATTTCTGCCGTGAAGCAGTAATGCGTTTCGGTTTGAAGGGTGGGGCAGCCGTTGTAACTATACTGAGATCTCACAACTTATATCTCAAGGTGGGTGGCGCATTTACGTTGTGGATGTCTATGGGCTCCAGTAACCACTTAACACCAGGTGGGCTGTGAGCTCGTCCACCCATCAAAGCAATAAAAAAAAAAAAATACATTTCTTTATTTTAGTTCTTAGGATACCTACATCAATAAACTGATTTCATTCGTCGAGGTTTTTATTATAAACTTTTTAAATAAAATAAAATTTCACACCGAAAGCGAGTCTTGAACGAGGAAATCCAATTGGAAATCGCGAATTTTGAAATCGGCCAAAATCAGGATCGGTCTTGTGTTAGAGTTGCCGACTGTACGCATTTGTTCAGAAGTTCAGAACCGTGCCTCTGGCTACGAAGAGGGTTAATTGCGTGTAGGGCAAAATAGTGAAGTATCCGAGCGAAACATTTTATGTTGTGCAATCAAATTGTTTCACCCTACCGACCGTGGGATCTCGCGAAGAAACGCTTTTACTGCGAATTAGTATTGCAACAATTCCGTTTACTGCTTGCTCCCTGTGTCGTTTTATGCTCTGCGTGTTGTTCATTTGTTAACTCATGTTTTAATTAAAATAGAATTGGCGCCTTAAATTCGACTTTCGACTTACTCGGTGCTGCAGTACTTAGCGCCGAGGGTCGTGGGTTCGATTTCCATATCGGGCAAAACATTTGTGTGATGAATAGGTTAGTTTGCTCTTTACCTGAGTGTTTATTATTTATACATGTATATAAACGTATATAAGTATGTATGTCAGTCTCTGACACCCATAAGACAAAGTATCCTAATTTGCGGTTGGATGAACATGCGTGATTGTACCCAGAAGACTTCCCAGAGACAGAGAACTTAAACAAGACCGAATTCCCTCAGTTGTAACTTCAACTTATTTTCCTATCCACTGAATTTCTAGCCCGAATAGTTACTGATGTTAGGATCTGTTGTATTGTAGGAGTATGGGCTGGTTCTACCATCCTGTCTTATCATATCATATCTATATCATATCCTGTCTATATTATTGTAGACGAGTAAATATGTGTTCTCGTACAACATTTTTAATAGTGGGCAGTCTTCGGGTAGTTGTGGAGCTTGTTTGCAATTATAAGAAAAAGAATTTGGGCCCGCGGTCTCGCAGTCAGGGACCAGTCCCACATACACCGCGCGCCCCCTAGGCGCGGGAACCTAGTAAAAAAAGGTGTATTTTTACAGACAAACCTACTGCTATTTACCCTCAACTTTATTACTTTTTTTACTTATCAACTATTACACACAGTTAAAATTATAACGCATTAAAAGAAACACCATTTACACTAACCTCGAAAGTTTTGAAAGGACTAAACCTAAAAATACGAGATATTTTTACACGGATCATAAAGCGCTGTTTGTTTGTTTATAAAAACAAATCGTAAGGATCCGAGCTCTGTAGGGTTTTCAGCTTATTTCACTGTACATTGCACAATTACGTTACGGCTGTTTGTTACTTTGAGATTTTTAAGAATTTTTATCTCGATGCTTCCCAACAGGGAAGCGCCATTATGTCTATTTAACTGAACACTTTTCATTCCATTTCACGCTATAAATCTAAATATTCTCCGAGAATGCACTTAGCGGAGTTCGTTTCTTGACAGCATATTCAATTTAAATGTCTTTACAATTTGTCCGGTGTTCTGTGAAATATTTTGATTTGCGTTAGCATTTGACAGCGGAGTTTTTGGATTGTTCGTATTCGTGTTTAGATTGAAATCAAATAAAACTACTTTATGCATAATTTCGGAACCCCATTCTGCAAAAATCGTTTGTATACATTGTCCTGAGCAGTATTAGCAGAGTCCCTTAGACAACAATTTTGAAATTAATTATATAATATTTAAAAAAGTAGCATTATCATAAAATTAGTACGTTAGAATCAAAATAGTTCGGAACGACCAATTTTCGGTATGTTAAAAAATTACTTATGTAATACTTTTATTTTTTCGACCTTACGTTTAATATCGATTTATAAAAACTGGTTAGGCGACCAAGAATAGAAATTCGAATTTAAACACTAAAACCACAAAATTTAGAGTCATTTTGTGTATCTTGTTAGATGAGAACAAGAGAAATTATTATAGATTTACTTTTAATATTTTGTCTTGTCAATGTTGAAGAAAACAAACCTGATCCGGTGGACCGAATGCTAAACATTCGACGTCGCCTTAAACACGTCATTATAGATCTGACGCCTTCAGCTCTAACACTAGGAGCAGGCTTAGCGACCCCGGTAACCGTACTCGTTGAACTCGACAAAGAGTTGACGTGCAACCTAACCCATGAATCAGCTCGCTGAGTTTCTCGCCGGATCTTCTCAGCGGGTCACGATTTTGATCCGGTAGTAAATTCATTCGCGAAGCAGCTGCTCTTGAGCTGTTGGGTCTCCTTCGGAGGCGCTCAGGCAGCTGTTAGCAAATCCCACCCCTCTTGGCTGACCCTTTGCTCGCCCACCTGTCCTGGTGAAACTGGAAAGGCCTCCGGGCCACCAGTAATCCTTCAATCATAAAAAAATTATTATAGATTCCTCGATCCATCCACGGTGCTTTTAGGTACCTCAAGCACCGGTCACCGTCCTCACCGAACCCGTCGCTTGCGACGAAGGGCTCGACGAGTATATTAACCCATAGACACAGCCCACTGAGTTTCTCGCCAGATCTTTTCAGTGGGTCGCGTTTCCGATCCGGTGTGCGAAGCACTGCTCTCGCTAGGGCCAGTGTTAGTAACACTCCGGTTTGAGCCCCGCGAGATCACCTACACGTCAAGGAGAAGCTAAAATAGCCTCTCAAGGCTATCAGCATAGGTAGGGGTAAAAAAAGAACAAAATATTTTCAAATTTAATGATAACATTTATAATTTTATTGAGAACATTTAGCTCATCAATAAAGAAAATGCCGTTGCCTTTGTTTATTTAAACATGGATAATGCAAGTGTGTACAAGCGTAAAAACCAGTGACGAATGTTGTTGCGAAACACGATTGGACGATGATTTATTGAATTATTAAATTATCATGGGACAGTGCGTTTTAATCAAGATAAAATTCATAATATACATGCTTTGTTTTCAATATCAATTACCTTATTAGTAGTAGTATATGTAATAGGATTATTATCTCACTGTTGTAGGGTTCATAAAACTCTTTGCATTTTTTAAATTTCCCTACCTTATTCTTCATACACAATCTATAGTAGCAGTCGTAAAAAAAAATTTATCATTTCTCTAATTTACATTGGTATGATTTATAATATAAATGATATTCAAAATGATGTTCCAAATTTTATAGAATCGGAATGCTGTAGGCCTTCTCAACATTTACTATATTTTGAATTGCAACTGTTCCAATTCAAACCTCCGTTTATATATATATGTTAAAATATTATATGTGTAGCTTTTAAGTGATAAAGTTTCAACTATAAATTACCTGAAATCCTATTTGCTAATTATAGTATAGGTACGTTATAAAGAACATATTATGGGCACTTGGAAGTAAAAATTCAAATGTAATACCAAACACCATCAAAAATAAATTACATACACTAAAATATTATAAGAGAAGATTCTTTATAAGAGCTGCTAACAGTTTCAATGCTCTAGCTGACTTCCCTGAACTGGACATTTTCAACACTTCTACTAAGATATTAGGAGAACATTAGTCAGTCGATGGTTGCATGCAAATATTTAATTAATTATTTTCTATTTACTACGTTTTTCTGTTTTTTTTTCTCAAACTGTTTTATTTTTGTTTTTGTTTTACGTTTTACTTTCATTATTTAATTCTAGGCGATGCGACGCCCCAATCGTTTGTAGTTATTTAAATGCGGAGACATTTAAATGGTGTTTAGTTGTAAGGTTAGAGTTTATATAGTTTAAGTTCACTGTTTGTCTTCCTAATAAAATAAAATAAAATAAAATAAAATAATAGATTTTCCGAGTTCTCACTAAATTACCCGAAATGTTAATTACTATTTTTTATCAGAAGTTGATTGATTTGCGAAGATTAATTTATTGGCTTATAAAAACTAATTGATATGATAAAGTGCGCCAAAGCACAAAAATCTGCGTAATGATGTCGGGCGTGATTTTGTTTTTCTCTTCGTTGTTTATGGGTTTGGTTTCCGCACAGAGTGCTTCATCCCGACTGGTAACCATAAGCCAGGGTCCTGTGAGGGGCTATCGAATTCCAAACGCGAATATTTTCGCTTTTTACAACATACCTTATGCCTCTGTCACAGAAAGATTTAAGGTAAGACTTTTGATTACTTAATAAGTATTTTAATTTGTATGTGTACCCCGGGGGAAATTCTAAGCGTGGTCCGTGTTAAATTAAAAGCTCTAGAATGTTATGGGGCAGCATTTACTTTGCGATGGTACTGCTCAACCAATCCTTAGTTACTGTGTGGAGGAAAACTGCTCAAATACCTCTCCGAGATCATATTCTCTTACTCTGTCTTTACTCTTAGATTATTTTTTTGCTTAGATGGGTGGACGAGCTCACGGCCCACCTGGTGTTAAGTGGTTACTGGAGCCCATACACATCTACAACGTAAATGCGCTACCCATCTTGAAATATAAGTTCTAAGGTCTCAAGTATTATTACCACGGCTGCTCCACCCTTCAAACCGAAACGCATTACTGCTTCACGGCAGAAATAGGCGGAGTGGTGGTACCTACCCGCGCAGACTCACAAGTGGCCCTACCACCAGTAAAATATAGATTTATAGATAAATCAGATAATAAAGTAGATCAGTTAGGTTTGGAACTGGTAAAGATAATAAAGCGACTAACCTCAGTTGCAGTAGATTAGTGTGGTTCACAAAGTTACAATGTATATGTACTCTTTATGCTATTTTTATCAATATCGCTATATTAACTAATCATTAAAAGTAAACACTGAAATATTGTGTGTATTTTTTAAGTATGTAATAAAATGAAAAATAAAATTATAGGCCCCTAGTGCTCCACCTACATGGACGCAACCTTTCGAAGCTGTAGACAGAGGTATCATATGTCCACAATTTGAAGTCGGTTTGTATGACTTGACTAAAAAAACTATGCAAGAAGACTGTCTAGTAGTCAACGTTTTTGTACCTGATACGGATGAAGATAATTTACCTGTGCTAGTAAGTGTACACGGAGGGGCGTTTCAAATCGGCTTTGGAAACAGTCAAAGTTTTTTAAATTTATCCGAAAAAAATAAGGTCATTACAGTCAACTTTAATTATCGTCTTGGAATACTCGGCTTTCTTTGTTTGGGGACAAAGAGTGCTCCAGGTAATGCAGGTTTGAAGGATCAAGTAGCACTGTTGCGTTGGGTGAAAACTAATATAGCCAAATTTGGCGGAAACCCTAACGATGTAACTATATCTGGATGCAGTGCCGGATCAGCTTCCATCGATCTTCTAACGACATCTACAGCGGCGAAAGGTTTGTTCAACAGAGCTATAATGGACAGTGGAGCCGGTGTTGGAGCTTTTGCTGTTCCAGTAGATCCACTTGGAAATGCAAAGATCACTGCGAGAGATTTTAATGTTGCCGAATATGAAAATATAAATGTACTTGAAGAGTTTTACAGGAACGCTCCAGTTAAAACATTAACGTCACGTTCCTTTATGGGAAATCGACATACATCTGTCGACTTTTCTCCATGTGTGGAGCGTGAGACGGGAGAAGAAATAATTCTGTCAGATGCTCCATTTAACTCTTTAAGTTCGGGAGGCGGGCAAAGTTATCCCATGATCTATGGTTTTGCTGATATGGAGGGTATTATGAGGTTACCTTCCTTTTTTAGATGGGTAGACGAAATGAATCAAGATCTGTCTCCATTCCTACCGGGTGATCTATATTTCGAATCCGAAGAACAAAAAAGGCAAGTGGCTCAAAAAGTTAAAGAATTTTATTTCGGCGAGGAGCCCGTTAGTTTAGCCACAGCATCGTCTTATGTAGATTATTTTACCGATGTAATGTTTGCATTCCCGATGTTAAAGGCGGTGAAATTGCGCAATGAAAACGGAAATCCGATTATTTATCTATACGAGTATTCATTTGTCGACAATGATTTTAAAATTCCTTACTTTAACTTGAGTGGAGCTGATCATTGCACACAAACGATGGCGGTAAGGGACGAAGATGAAAGTAACATTACAGCTGAATATAGGAAAATTAAAGCCATCATGAGAGAAATATGGGGAAATTTCATTAAGACTGGGTGAGTTGAATAAGTTTAATATTAATGGCCGTGGTCTACAGATACAAGTATTTCTAAATAAATTAAATTAGTAAATTACTTTTGTATGCGACATATATTTTTATATTTTAAATATTCTTTCACCATATGCTTAATATACAAGACGCACTTAGATGTGTGTGGTTTATACACTGACACCTGCTAATGTTCAATGATTTTCTTTACAGTAATCCAGTGTCAGAAACATCATCGTTGCCTCCGTGGCCTATAGCTAACGCAGAAAGATCACCACACATGTCTATAGGTCAGGTGGTGGAGCTGAAGGATTCACTATTGGAATCCAGAATACGTTTTTGGGACGAGATCTATAGTCAGTACTATAGGATACCTGCACCCCCTAACGTTCCAGGCTCTTCTGGCCAACACGGAATATCATATTTTGTATTTATTTGTATTTTGCTAATTAGTGGATATTTTAATTTTTATGTATAATTAGAAACTGAGTTTCTCTTTTAATTTTATTTATTAATGGTTAATCTGGTGTTAAGCCATCAGTGGAATATGTTTGCATTACAAACGGTAGTGCTGCCTTGTCTCTCAGATGTGATGTCTCAATTACGCTGTGATTAAACAAATAGATGTTTTGATTTAGAAAACCTCATATTTTTTCCGTTTTTACGCTTTCATGATACGCGGTTACCATTGTCAAAGATAAGTATGTATCAGCTGTGTCAAGCTTATTTTCCAACGTCGTTTGAAGAGGTACCAAACTATTCATTAGACCAGAATCTTTGACAAACCTAAATGTTCTTGTCTATCATCCAACTATATCATGGTTTTTAATTGTATTTTTACGTGTATGGTTTTTTTGTTTTTATTTTATTTGATGTATCCAAATGGAGATAAAATAAAAATAAATAAAAAAAGCCCTGAACAGAGCAATCTGGAGAGACATACTGGACCAGGCTAAGGCCCACCCTGGGCTGTAAAATGGAGATGTAAAATATCAAATTAAAATTTTAAGCAATGACAAAACTATATATATGTATAGTTAATATATTATAATCAAGTTATACTATGAGTAATTAAAACGCGAGCTCTGTGGCTCCAAAGCCTAGACTGCTTTTCAGATAATCAGTATCGGCCCAGATAATTGAATGATCTGATTTATTTGTAAGGTATATAAGGAATTACACTATGCAGACAACGCACCTATTATTAAAATATTTAATATATTTAAAGTTCTAATAAAATACAAAGTGCATTAATTAAATTTGTATTTTCTTTTTTTCATGTCCTTTTTACACGCTTTATATTAGCTTCACTTGTATGTATGTTTGTATGTTTGTAACTGACTCCTTTATTAAATTTGTATTTTCTTTTGTTCATGTCCTTTAAAGAAAAAATCCTTTTTGAACTCTACCTCTGTCTATTTTTTCAAAGTCACTTTTCCTTAAAGGAGAATTAATGTGAGGAGACGCTGTAAAATAGTTTGTCTTTTGTAATTATTAGTTTTTGTATCTTAATCTTAAAATTTTTGGTTGTATTAGTTTGAATCAAATTATAAATCACGCTTAAAATCTTGAGATTTATTAAATTATGGTAGTGTTTATGAAACGATAATAAGCACGATAGATAATTATTTACTCATAATTATTGGATTAATCGTAGGGTAAACTTATTAAAAGACGACCGACATATGGAACGACATTATTCGTCGGATTATGAGGGCGTCGCCACTACAAGATCGATGAGATTGCGATTAGAAACCAAATAAGCTGATTTTAGAACCACAAATACTACGAGCGAACGTTAGAACAACCGTAACTCGAGTAAGCCAAGGTCACTTAATTAAGATAAGATTAGTTATCATAAAAGATCATGATATATGATATTTCAACTTCATGCCTCGAGTTTTGAGGTGATTTTCACGCAATAGAGTTGAAACTCAGCGCAACCTGCAATATAGGGTTTTTTTTTGTTATCAAACTACGCCCGATCAACGTATGATTGATTATGGCTAATCAGTTTATTTATAGGTATACGTATATAAAATATTGTAATCACACAATGTGCGATGGGATAATATATATAGAGACGTCAGAGACAAAAAAATGCGATAGTGAGATAAACATCGAAAGGATGTTATCATAAATTTCAATAATTACTAGTCAATTAATCAAATGTGGTGAGAGTATATCAATGATAAAAATTTAACACGTCATTAATTAGAGGAGTTATTAATTACTGGTATACAACTCCATTGTCCTTGAGTTGGCGAAGTAGTAACGTCCCCATTAATTTACCTAAGCCCTTACCTCTCTTAGGCACTCAGCTCACGTGAGTGTTAGCAACTGTCCGTTCTAGTTAGAGCATTCAACAGCCGTTTTATGGTTTTAATGATTTCAAGCTTCGATGTGGTTATTGTCTTCGTCGTGCGTAAAATATCTTTAAGCCTGGTTTTTGGGCTGGGATAACAGCTAACTGTAGTAGTGAGCTAACTCATCTAAGATTTCCTACAAAAACCGTAACTATAGAAACAGTAAATTAATTAAGAAGGTCTGTGTGTACATAGTTTTAGTAAATATTTAATGCTATGACCGCAGCCTAATTTTGCATTCAGTTGAGGGGTCGCGCGCGTTGTCATATCGCGCGTCGGTTGAGCCCCACAGCGTTCCTAGGTATACTATTGTATTCTATAAAACAGAGAAGCCGCCGCCGACAGAGGTAATAAATAAGTTAGGCTGGTAATAATGGTAGGACGTTTTGTGAGTTCGCACGGGTAGGTACCACCGCCCTACCTATTTCTGCCGTGAAGCAGTAATACGTTTCGGGTTGAAGGGTGGGGCAGCCGTTGTAACTATACTTGAGACCTTAGAACTTATATCTCAAGGTGGGTGGCGGCATTTACGTTGTAGATGTCTATGGGCTCCGGTAACCACTCAACACCAGGTGGGCCGTGAGCTCGCCCACCCATCTAAGCAATAAAAATTAAAACAAAAAATTGGCCGTCACCTGACTCGTTTTGATTACCTAACCACTGCCCCATACACATCTTACGTATTGACCATAGATCTGCGACTTGCCTCGGTTTTGATAAATTCAGCCGCATTGGTCGAAAGTAGTTTTTTATTTTAATTTCAAAATTCAATCACACAGTGTTGTTGCTGTGTCACTCTCACTAATTATGAAATAAACACGTCATGTATGGTCTATACTACACCCCCATCCACTATACTGGTGGTAAGGACCTCTTGTGAGTTCGCACGGGTAGGTACCACCGCCCTGCCTATTTCTGCCGTGAAGCAGTAATGCGTTTCGGTTTGAAGGGTAGGGTACCCGTTGTAACTATACTGAGACCTTAGAACTTATTTCTCAAGATGGGTGGTGCATTTACGTTGTAGATGTCTATGGGATCCAGTGACCACTTAACACCAGGTGGGCTGTGCGTTCGTCCACTCATATAAGCCATAAAAAAAAAAAAAAAACTTCTCGACATTGCTTGATTGACAATGTTAAAGACCAACAATAACATTAGATTACGATGGACCGACCTCATAAAATCTGTTACTTACTCCAACATAAATGTTTGCTCTCACTCTGCGAAACATCGTGCCACATGGCGTCGCATCGCGAGAGCATCGGTATCGCAGGATCCGACTGATGCATGACCACGACCACTCTGTCAAGAGTGTACGAATAAGAAGAAGAACATTAGATTTCAGTTTAAACATATATGATCATCGATATATTATTAGTGGTAATATATCGATGTATATGATGCTCACATCAATAAGGAATTAAAGGCTTTGCATATATCTTTGCATTACTTAGATAACCTCCCACCAATTTTATTATCACAAAAAAACGTACTCGTTTAGCAACAAAAAGTATCGCATTTTTGCTGTGTTACGTTATTCTGTTATCATATTATTATGTGTTACTAATAATAATCCATTTCGTCACAAGTGTAGGTATTCACTTACCATATAAATAGAAATGTAATCATTCCTAGTGGTAGGGCATTTTGTAAGCCCGCACGTGTTGGTACCATTATTATGTCTATTTGCACCCCGAGATAATCATAGGTTCCAATTTGTTGGATGGGAGGGCCGTTGTGTTAACACAAATACTTGAGATATAAAATATTTGTGTTAACACAATGTATCGACTTGAGATATAAGAAGTCGATACTAACCAAGCGACAAACAAAGCGATGCTCTTTCAAAGGGGGAACTCAACCCGTATCTCTTCCTGCATTAGGCGTAGGAATCTCCGATTACCCTCTTTAACCAATGTATACCTTGGGACAGGAAGGTCAAGTACCTGGGAGTTATCCTGGATTTAGAAGTCGTCGTGGCCTAAAGGATAAGACGCCCGGTGCATTCGTGTTGAGCGATGCATCAATGTTCGAATCCTAGGCGAGTACCAAAGTTTCTAATGAAATACGTACTTAACAAATGTTCACGATTGACTTCCACGGTGAAGGAGTAACATCGTGTAATAAAAATCAAACCCGCAAAATTATAATTTGCGTAATTACTGGTAGTAGGACCTCTTGTGAGTCCGCGCGGGTAGGTACTACTACCCTCCCTATTTCTGTCGTGAAGCAGTAATGCGTTTCGGTTTGAAGGGTGGGGGCAGCCGTTGTAACTATACTTGAGACCTTAGAACTTATATCTCAAGGTGGGTGGCGTATTTACTTTGTAGATGTCTATGGGCTCTAGTAACCACTTAATACCAGGTGGGCTGTGAGCTCGTCCAGCCACCAAAGCAATAAAAAAAACCCATGATATTCCGCCCACACATAAAGTTTGTCCGCGACCGCGCCACGTTTATTCTCGACAGGCTTTATTTACCCCATGATTTGTAAGCGGAGTAATGTGTCCCTTCGGAATAATACGCGAGTGTGGTGTTCGCTTAAGCAGCCCGCACCCACATAGACACTCTCCAAACCCTTCAATCACGTTTTTGCAGGTTAGCCGTCGGAGTACCGTGTTTCGTGAGGAACGTCAACCTACACGACGATCTAGGTCTTGGATCGATCAGAAAACACCCGAAGCACAGATAGCCCCCCCCTATCTGTGATCCGAAGTCAGTGTCGGAACGATACTTCGATAAGGCCATGCGTCATGATAATCGCCTCATTGTTGCCGCGCTGACTACTACCCGACTCCGGCTCACGCAGGCGCCACTCATCGTCGACACCCTAGACATGTCCTTACGAATCCTTAGAACTCGTGGCTCAAGGTGGGTGGTTTCATTTGCGTTGTAGACGTCTATGGACTCCGGTAACCACTTAACACCGGGTGATCAGTGAGCTCGTCTAAGGAATAAAAAAGATCACTTAACGTTGACGTATAAATGCAATGAAACAAAATTGAATTAAAAAAAAGAACAAATTAATTGGATTCATATTTACAAGTGACATTTCATGCCTTTATCGTATCTATCGATTATTGGTTTTCGTTATTCACACAATAGTGACTACAATTTAAGTAGGCTAGGCTATCGTCTACATTTATTCGACTGTTAACGCGATTGTAAGAAATAGCAAAACTAAAAATACACTGGAAACCATATTCTTACTTGAGAAACAAAATAAATCAAAAGTAGGATTTTTTTAGAAAATCTAATCCGTGTCCACCGCGTCTCCGAAGTTTTATTTTCTGTTTATTAATCAGTTAACATGGTTTCGTCTATATCCCTAACAGACAATATATATTTTATACAAAACAATTATCAGACAATATAGACTCTACACAACACAATATAAGTAGATCCTAAATTATATAGATTTTGTATTGTCTGTTTTGTTGTCTTAAATCTAGCCAGTCAAGTACAGAAATTATCTCAAAATAATCGTGGATAGTCTGTTTTTCATTTCGAAATTGTAATTTATTAGAAATTGGTGATAGTAATCATGAGATTCAACGAAATACGAAAACAAATCTCCAATAAGGATTCCTTTTTTTAGTAATTGACTTTTATCTGTCAGTCTTGTGGTTTTATTTTATAGTTTACGTTTTCATATTATTATTAATAGGTCCAGTTCAAATGTAGTCAGAGTATTCTGTAGTTTTTATTAGGGTATAATATTCACTAGATATGTGCGCGGGCTAATAAACCGGTTTTCAAATCACCAGCGGATTGGGAGGACGCGGCTATTCTCAAATTGGGTTCCTCCGCGTCAGTCTGTAAACAAAGTCGCCGCGAAGTCCGTGTCGCCCTGGACGGCGCTACGTTAACGTTGAGGTGGGCCGTATGCCTGCAAGGGCAATAAAAAAAAAAAAACCTAAAATTGTCACTTGCTACCGTTGATACTTCTATCTGTAGGAAGATCTTCTTTCAATATTAAAATGAAATGAAATTGGAGATCATTTTTGAAACACTAACTATATAAATACTATCTGTTGTCACGTAATTTAGAAATAGCCATCTATGAATTTCAGAAAACAACCTAAATAAAAAATCAAGCACTCAAAGTTAGAGGGCCTCGTATTAACACCAATATCTATCATTCGTTTAATCGGGGCATCAATCGCTCATTAATTTTTTTTAATCAGTATCAAAAAAACGATATGAAACCGTTCACGTTTCTTGCCTATTGTTGTGTTACAATTTTGAAAGTTCACATTTTAGGGAATGTATTGGAATCAAAACTGGTACAGACCCTTCAAGGACCTGTACGAGGTTATAGGATCCCAGAGACGGACGTATATGCGTTTCGTAGTATTCCCTATGCTACTGCTCCAACTGGACCTAATCGATTTAAGGTTAGTTAATGACTTTGTGATAAATCAGGCGGAATTGAAACCGGCGGTAGATGCGATGTTAATTGTTTTTTTTATTTTTTCATACTCGTAGAAAAGCATCAATTAACGAATTCTGTTGATTCTTTTTGGTATTATGAATGATTCTAAAGTGATAATGACATTTACATTAGAGACAATAAAAACCCAATAAATTCGTACGTTGAAGAATTATCTGAAATTTCATTCTAGAGCAAACATTGTCCGGGAACTTATGTTGACGGAAAATATTTTTTGGCTATGTCGTGTCTATCGGGAATTTGGATTAATTGTGACGTATGAGGGTGGATATGGTCCTCCCGTGGATGTCGTAAAAGGCGATTAAATAAATCACCAGATAATGGGTTGCTGAGTTTTGCGATTGCGAACTGACAACGGGTAGGGTGTATTATAAGACCACACGGGTAGGTATCACTATCCTGCTTATTTCTGCCGTCGCAGTCGAGTTCGCATGTCTTAAGGTGACTAACGGCATTCACTTTGTGATGTCTATGGGCTCCCATATACCCTTTATACTAGGTGGATGATCTCGTTCACTCATCCATGCAATAAGTAAATACATTAAAGGCATCAGAGATAAAGCTGATTATGATTTTAGTTCATTTGAATTTGGTTATTATGCGGTTTTAAAGTAAAGTTGAGATTAAAATATTTATTTTTATTGTAGGCTCCACTTACTCCACCAAACTGGACCGAACCTCTAGACGCTATTGATAAGGGAATAATATGTCCACAACCCCTCATTAAAGCGTTGCCTGCCCTTAATAAGCATATGCAAGAAGACTGCCTGATAACTAATATCTATGTACCGAATACCAATGAAACAAAACTACCAGTTGCAGTTTCAATTCACGGAGGAGCATTCCAAATTGGATACGGTGATATGCTTCCTACTGACAAATTTACTAAAAACACCAATGTCATTACTGTGACCTTCAATTACCGGCTTGGAGCCTACGGATTTCTTTGTTTGGGAACAGAAAGTGCCCCAGGGAACGCTGGATTAAAAGACCAGGTATCCTTATTAAAATGGGTCAAGGAAAACATTGAGAGTTTTGGAGGTAATCCAAATGACATAACTCTAATGGGTTGTAGTGCTGGAGGAGTTTCAGTGGAACTGTTGATGCTGTCTAAGTCTACTGATGGGCTGTTCAATAAAGTAATTCCCGAAAGTGGTTCAAGTATCGGGTTTATTTCCATTCAACAAAATCCTATAGAAACAGCCATATTTAATGCGAAATCATTAAATTTTACGAACGTAGATGATTTACAGGCTTTGGAAGAATTCTATAAATCTGTTCCGATAGAACTATTGGTATTCGATGACTTCTGGGATTCGAGTAACTTTGCGTATAGCTTCATACCTTGCATCGAAGATCCAACTAGCACCGACGCGATTATTACCGACGTCCCTGCAAATATTATAATGTCAGGAGATTACAAAAAACTGCCAATGCTTTATGGCCTCACTAACATGGAGGGGCTAAATAGATTTCAGTATTTCGAACTATGGAAGACGAGAATGAACGAAGACTTTTCAGAGTTCCTACCTATCGATCTACACTTCAACAACGAAGAAGATAAATTAAACGTTATAAAATCAATAAAAGAGTTCTATTTCGGTGATCAACAATTAGACGAGAAAGATCTTTTGGGATTCATAGATTACTATACAGATACGGTGTTTGGTCATGTTATGTTGAAGGCTACAAGATTACACGTGAACGCCGGACACGATAAAATATATTTGTATGAATATTCTTATGTAGATAATCAAACACCCCCATTGCCTAATTCGGAGGCGCGGGGTGCCACCCACTGCTCTCAAACGCTAGCTGTGTGGGGTGTTAAGATGTTTTCTAATCCTGGTGATAATCCTCTGGGTGATCATGATCCCTTTCATTCAACCGTAAGACAGCTATGGTCGAACTTTATTAAAACTGGGTAAGTTCACAAGCAATGGTCAATTGTTTTTATAGAAGAAAAAAAAACGGGTATTTCTCTAATGCTAAGTATCAGCTTCATAAAATCTAAAATAAAGGATCGATTTGGCGATGGTGGTTAATCTAAATATAAGCAGCCACTGCCAATGAGTCTTGCAAATGAAAAGCAAGTGCTTTTTTTATATATTTAAAACAGTTATGCAGGGTATTAGTATAGTATCATATCCAAACTACTGAATTTGCAATACATTAACCTCTAGAAATCGGAATGCAAATGATTTGAAAAATCTGATGGAAATATTTTCTTGAGCTCTTAGTGCACAGACGCGGTCACGCCTTGTGTTAAATGGATAGCAGCGACCATAAGCATCACTAACCACCCATTTTGAAACATGGTTGTGCAGACTTTCAAATCGGAGAACATAGCAACCTAGTGCTACAAATATATAGGATGATTACTGTCTGGGCTTAAAATACAACCTCCCACCATAAATAATATTAACAAATAGTTGAAGTCATTTTTATTTTCAATTTTTTATTTAATTTTTTATCTTTCAGTCAGCCCGTACCGGAGGGATCGCCGGTTCCAAACTGGCCCCCGGTGGGTCATAACATATCACCACACATGTCCATTGGTGAAAAAATTGAGCTAAAAAGAGGCCTCCTCGAAAATAGATCTCGTTTTTGGGATGAAATCTATGAAAAATATTATCAAGTACCTGTTTCCCCGATATTACATTCAAAAACCAAGACAGAATTATAAAAGTAAATGAAATAATAATTAACTGTTTTTGCTATAACTTATTATGGTACGACTATTATACGTCAAGCTGCTATAATCTGAATTGATTAATGAAAGTATTTGTGAATTTTAATTTAATAAATTTTATGATGTTTTGACAAAATACATTAGATGATTTCGAAACGAATCCTAGGCGACGTCCATCAATAAACTGAAAAAACTTTGCAAGAAGAAGAAGCTTTGAAAAAGCTGTATCTTATCGGCCATAAGAAATATCGCGCGGTGTAAAGGATAATTCTCAAAATGACAGTAACGCAACTATTATCCTAAAATAAGTGGCTCTAATAAGTGGCCTAAAAAACATAATGCAAGAAATAGAATGAATTAAATTTGAATATGCAACGCAAATAAAACAATTAGCGGACGTACACGATTCTCCGAATTCGGGCCAAATTGTTTTTAATTATATTTGTAATCATTACTTTTAAAAAATAGTCCTTACCGGCATCTTATATCGTCTTTACATGACCACTGATTCAGAATATAATTTCATTACTCAGAACGATCGGCAAAAACTCAGGTCTTGCTCTGTTCTTTTCATAGAATAAGGAAATGATGTCTATTTTAACATATTAAATCTGTACACATAATAAATATGACTAGAACGACAAAGAAAACAGCTGCTTCACAATTCTGACCAAAAACCCGTTTGCTACTGTTGCTGTCCTGCAAGATTATAATTTTAAACCATAAAATTGGAGAGGAGGTGGAAATAAATTAAAAAATGTCTATAGGAAACTTTAGCAGATATGTTCAGTATAATGTCACTGTCAAAAACTAGCCCGGTTCAACTTGCGCTATTTCGTTAATTAAGCGACGTTATGTGATTTCACTGGCAAAAACAATAACATTGCTGTTCAATCTTAGGTGATTATTATTACAAAGTAAACAAGAGTCCTTGAAGAGAAAGGTTTTAGATACGGTCGAATTGTACAAAAATAATGCAGTCACAATTTTTATATGTTTCAGCAAAATTTTCCGGAGCATCATAGAATACCTATTTCCTTGAAACTTGTACTGCAAAGTCCCAAGGGACAGACGGAGCAATCTTGAAATTTATATTTTTTGTAGAGCATCCGGGAAATACCCACGTCAAAGCTCGGTCGGGACACCGACCTCAACTTAGTTCCTGACCTTCGGATGAAAAATGGAACTTATAACGAATTGGGATTGAACGCGCTTCATACTTCATAGTTATTGACTTGACTCTTAAATGTACAGAGCGAAACATTTTGAATGAATTTGCTACTACAAAAAAATAAGGCATTTAAAGACGGTGCCGAATTCATTTTGGTACACATTGCGAAAAGTACACACGATAATCTTGTTGAAATGCTTATTATGCACTCCCCAAATGCTTTGGATGGATGATTATTGGAATTTTGGCCATAAAAAAGGTTGAATGTCATTTTGTACTAAGTTTATTTATACTCAAATATTATTAGAATAATTTTAAACTATTTTAAGAAATTTTAAGAATATTACCTACGTAAATCAGTCCTAGGAATCAGGTAACTTTAATTATGGTATGCATGTATTTAATTATAGTAATAATAATATTCTGGTGCCAAGTAATAATACGTAGTATAAAAATTGATATAGAAGAAACATTACTAAAATCGATTACGAACATAGTTTTTTGAGAAATTAATGAATGAATCGATTTTGCATTGCAACGCGCAAGGTGCTGTCTGTTTGCCGGTTTTTATTGAGTTTGAAGGTAGTCGATTTATCACCTATCTGATAGAGAACGGTCAATGTCATCCATGAACAATAGCAATTAAAAGAGCATAGCGTAGGTTACCGGCCATTGTGGGCTATTACGAACTTCGTTTGAATAAAGAGATGTTGTAGCTTGAACCGATGAACCAGCTTATGACCTACGTTACCGAAAACCAAAAAAACCACAACGTGAATATTACCAGCAATTTTTTTTTTGCAAGTTTGTAATTTTTGCCGTTTTAATTTTTTCGTCCAAAGATTTCATCCCTTCATCCCGAACATTTGTGAATCGCATTAGGTAAGAGCGTACTAAGCAATATAGCGAAAACAAAATCCTAGACGCTTCCTTGAAAATGCTGCGTTAGTTTGAAACTATACTTCTGTTATGTGAAATAAATTTCACAACCGAATTATACACATGTAAACTGCCTTAATTGCGGCTTAAACATAGACTACAATGGGCTTAGTAGGCTTTAGTAGGAAATTCTGAAGGGATCTTTGCCTTTTGTAATAATAATTGTGTATGAATAAATTTACGCAAAAGTGATGTAACGTATAACATGCAAACGTTCGAAGCTGGATATTATCAAGTTTATGGTAATACATACACATATACTGATTGTATTGACGAATGTTATATGTTAGAAACTTGAATTATTTATATGTTATACTCCATTTGTAATTACGTTATCAGAATTTGTGTTTTAATCTAATAAAGCGTATATTCGAGTCTTTGGATACACTTTTTTATTTGTTTTATTCAAGGGTTTATTTTTCTTTACACGACAATGAAATTATAAATAAAAATTTGGGTGTTATTTAAATGGTAAGCACAGTCGGTATTCGATTTTTTGTGAGCAGAAAAATATAATCTGTGAGCAGAAATAGCTAATTGATCAGCAACTCATGGCCAGCAAACATTCCAAAATCAGTCAGTAATTTATGTCATTCTGGACGGCTGTAATTATTTTTGTACAACATATTAATTATATAAGCAGCAATGAACTGGTCCTGTTTAATAAAAAATTGGTAAGAACTGAGTGTAAGCAAAAAAAATATGTATTTTTGAGCTGCATATAAAAGTAGCAAAAATACTTTACTTGTCATGCGCAAAAAGGGTGCATTCCTTATAAAGATTATTTAATTTATTTACTTTCTCTTTGGGTATGTATTATTTAGGTATAGAAGTGTAAATTACTAAAAGATTTTTTATTCTTATAAAATATAATTGAGATAAATAAAAAAATATAAAACAATTGAGTAGCAAAAACCACACAAATCTCTTAAACACGTTACAATTGACAAACAATTGACTGTTAATAATCGCCGCATAATCATCGAATGACAATACTTAACGGTAGGCAGCAGCTTGGCTTTGCCCCTGGCATTGCTGAAGTCCATGGGCGACGGTAACCACTCACCATCAGGTGGGCCATCAGGTGGGCAATAAAAAAAAACTTGCACGCGATTAGCTCCACGTGTCACGCGCCAGCTCTTACTCCGCCCACTTTGAACGTAAATTGTTGATTTTTCAACAAAAACGCAAGCAATCCAATTAGTTATTTTGCTCACCATGTTTTAAATATGCAAACCAATCAAAAATTTTTGACCATTATCAAAATTATTTGCGGAACAAGGATTGCTGCCTGTTTTTTTTTATTGCAAACAAAATCTTTGTATACCGACCAAATTTTTCAATGCTGTTTTATTGTAGCTCACCAAATATAATTGCTAAACATTTAATTACTTCTTTAGAAATTTAGGATTAGAAGATACGATGTATAATATAGTAAAACAAGGTAATAGAAAGTAATTTAATACGAAATAACACACTATTAAAACAATTAAACAACCAATTAAACCAAACACAACTAGTGATTGTTTGAAAGAATTGATTGATTTGAAATAAAAACTAAGTGGGTTCTTTAATCTACTACATAACCTTTAAAATAAGTATGTGTTAGTTGTACTACTCCAATTTTCCTACTAAAGTAGTAACTACTACTACTAAGTACTTTATGTGTTACGAACAGCAGACAAGCTGACGGCCTATCTGATGTTATAAGTCCTAACCAGCTTGACACTCTACTTCAGACTCTCAATTAAATTGTAATTAACCTCTACCACTGAAACCCGTTTTTTTTAAAGCCGACTAGCATAAGACTTCCCTCGCGGTAAATGGCTTCCGAAGGTCACAGACATCATAACGTGAATGCGGCCCCTCAATGTATCATCGGACCGCATGATTCCTTCAGAAATAGTCACGATGTTGGTACCTAAGTATAACTAGTAAGTTATTTCTATTATGTATTGTATTTTTAATTAAAAAAACCTTTTAATCCGTTCCAAAACTCATTCGCTCACATAATGCAGCTTAAATATTAGGTATCTTTCAATTATCTATGAGTAAAAGTCATGTTCGTTTGAAATATTTTGATAATTCCTTTTTTTAATTGTATGGGCTGATAACTAGACCTTTAAGCCATAGTAGTAAATATTTAGTAATATATTGACCGTAATCTTTCTTCAATCAGTGTGTGGAATAAATAATACGTCGAAGATCTTTTACGGACATTGTCAAATGATATTCATGTTAGATAAGATCTTCTTACGCATTTTAGATTTAGAAGCTGATAAGATTAGGCTCACATGAAAATACTAATAAACAGTAAACGGTTTTTCTTGTTACAAGAAAGCTATGTACTTAAATGAAATTATTTTGGTTATCCCATTGTACACCACTAAGTTCCGTCTTCGGTTCCACTCGTCTACTTTAGACGAACGTAAATCTATACTAGCGACCCGCCCTCGCTTCGCTTCGGAAACATTAAAATACATATGAAACAAAAAAAATTAATAAAAAAAAAATTAAAAAAAGTAGCCTATGTTCATCAGGGACAATGTCGGCTTCTAATGGAAAAATATTTTTTCAAATCGGTCCAGTAGTTTCGGAGCCTATTCGAAACAAACAAACAAACAAATCTTTCCTCTTTATAATATTAGTATAGACATATACAATTTTTTATAAATAATGTAAATAAATTTATTTAGCTCCTAAAAATTTTCCATGCATAAAATTGTATCAGAACAACGTCATTTTAAATAATAAATTTAAAAAATTGAACTAAAACGTTACAAATTTCGTTTCATTTTTCTGTCATACTTTGTTGTGTTCAAATGAATAGAGATATTTAGAATTTACGTATATTCACGTGTTTCTGACCTATCGCTTTGTATCTGTAAATGTGTATCCGATAAATGATAAAAGACGAAAAATCAATTTATCATCATATTATTCATCTTTCTTATCTCATAAGATTTAAAAGATTTAGGTACTTATTAACGTTAGGAGATGAACTATTTCAATTGATTTGACTTAAAGTCTTGAAGACAGATAAAAAAAAATTATATCTCGTACGTAATCAGCATAACGTAAAAGGTCAATAATATAGTTTTGGAATCATATTAATATGTCATATAACTGTTGTCGTATATTAAATAATGCTCAGTAGGTACTTATGGTAGGTTTTAAAAATATTTGTGGTCTCGATTTTCTTAAAATTAGAAAATTCATAGCAGTTAATGTATTGCAAATTCATAATACCTACTATTTTCACCTCCACAAACTTTAATTTACATGACGCCTTTCATTTTTGTGTCTAATATTAGCAGGCAATACGCTATAAAAACTGAATAAAATAAATAAAATGCACTTTTTCTATTCATTTTACAAGTATAGTACCTACTCGTATTGAGTAATGCGATGAAGCCAGTTAGTCGTATCCCGCAAGCGGCTGCCATCTTTTTCTAATGAAATACGTATTTAACACAATCCACAAATGACTTACACGACGAAGTAATAACATCATCCAACAATTTACATTTTACTATTTAGACATTTCAGTAATTATTAGCTAAATCGTTTTTTTAAATCAATAACTTCCATACTAATAACTCAGTATAAAACATGACGATTCGAAGTCCTTATATTCTAAAAGGTAATTCGTTTTAACACAAAAAAAACCTAAAACATAAAAAGTGCCTCGTTTTATTACCACTGACGTCATTATTCGTTAATTTTTTGCGGTCATTTACTTTTGGTCGGTTTATTTACATTATTAGGTATGGATCTACTAAAATCAACAGCGTACACGGACATATTTTTTTGTTTGAATTTCAATAAGTGTAGTATTGTTCAAATTCATTATTTATTCTAGGGAAATTCTGAGAGAACAGCTGAGTGAGGCAAGAAGAGGTAATTTTTTCATCAGTGTCCTTATTCTGTCGCACTGTTATGCGTATATGGACCACTCGTATATGGATCCATAACCAGAATGGTTTTTTTATTGCTCAGATGGATGCACGAGCGCACGGCTCATCTGCTCGTATCATTGAAGAGCAGCATCATAGACATCATAACATAAATTACACCACTTAACACCACCCACCTTGAAATATGAACACTTTTTTTCATTTTTAGTCAGGAGGCAATCGTCGGACTTCCGCCCTCCCCTGGGGATGGAGGGTGGGGCCTGTCGGAGTCGAACTGACTAAGCCTCCTGTCACTCAACAACCCGCGTCCGAACCTCGCATGAGACAGAACTCATGAAAAGGCAAAGGAGGGAAAGTGAAGCGTTTAGTGCGGAGCACATCTCTCCCATCACCCTCCCCCTCGGGACGCCGGACCGGCGGTCGTCGGCGCCACGACCACCAGCTCTCTCAGTCGGCAGGCTATCCGGAGCCCGCCTAGATGGCGCCGGTTAGAATGGGTTATCCTACGTAATACCCCGCTGGGTCAGAACCAACGTGGGTCGAGGATAGCCGGCCTTCCATCACCCGGATGCTCTTGCGTAAAACGCGTGCAGAGCAGCTTGCACGTCGTCTTCTTAGGCCCCCTTCGCCGGTCCCCAGACCGACATGTGAAGGGGACCCGAAACACTTAGAGGGCCAGGGCTTGGGCGAGATCCGTCTCCCTGGCCCCCGCTCGACGACGGCGGGCTTGCGCGTCTCTCACGCGCCCCGCCGCCTCCTTCTGCGAGACGGTGCACTCGCAGAAGTCGAGCATCGCCTTCCACGACTCGTCGTCGACGGACGAGGACACGGCGCCACCCCTCTCATGCGGGGCAGGCAACGAGCGTGTGCTCCGCCGTGTCCAAATCGCAACCACAATGGTGGCACTCTGCCGTCGGCTTGGCTCCGATCCGGTACAGGAACTCACCGAAGCAACCATGCCCAGTGAGCACCTGCGTGAGCCGGAAAGTGAGGCGTCCTCTGTCACGATTCACCTAGTCCACAAGGAATGGGTGAATCCCCTAGACTGTCCTACGACCAGATGAAGGATCGGCTAGCCGCCTGGACCATGATTCTAGCACGGACCGCCGAGATTGGGCCCCCCGCGCTCTGACCATACTGGGGCTGGGACGCGCCACGCCCCGGGCACGAAGGTCAGCCCGCCACTGATAGTCAGCAGCAAGCGCCTCCACCTCCAGAACCCAAGGCGGCGTCCCAGCCAGTACACACGCTGCCTCGAAAGAGAGAAACATTAAGCCTAGGCTATAATTGTATTATAGAACGACTGTCCTAACCCTATAAACCGTGTGGCCTACATATCGGCAGTAATAGGCGAGGTAGTACCTGCAATTTATCATCTTTGTCAGTTTCATTTGTCATCAGTCATCATTTTTATTGTGAAATATGTGGCTAAGCGTAATGATATATTATATACTTGAAACGCCCTTTTCGAAGAGTTCTTCAGATATGTCAAGCGACACCTACGTCAATAAAATTATATCTTACAGCTTATCCTACACTTCAAATCTTAAGAGATGTTCACAATGGATTCTTTACAATTTATGAAAAAAAATTTTTTTTATTATTTTTCAAATACAATAAAATCTAATTATATTTTCGTTCGGGGCTTTGATTCAATATCTCAAGATTGATTTAGTTTAAAATAAATCGATTCGAATTATGTAAATGTCATCGTATTTCAACCCCCACAAAACTTTTATAATGTTTAACTATATATTTATAAAATATATCGTAAGTTAAAGACAAATGGACATAATCTAGTTTATAAAAATAATCAAGTAGTTGTTTTTGTGAAAATTTGTTTCATTTTGAAAATACCAGTATTGTAGTGTTTTTGGAACAAATAGTCAATTTCCAGGTAAAACTGGAACTATTAATGGTATATCTAACATTATGTCGCTGAATTTCTTGCCGGATCCTTTGAGCTGGTCGCGATTCCGATTCCGATAGTGAACGCATTCGCTAAGAAACTGCCTTTGAGCCATAAAGTAAGATTATATATAACCTACTTTGAGCCGAAAGGCTTACTTTAGAGGCGCTTGGGCAAATATTAGCAAACTCCACCCTTTCTGGCAGACCACTTGGGCACCAGAAATACATAAAAAAACGTATTAGAAAATATAAACTTAAAAAAAAATACAAAAAAATCTTGCTTCAGCTTAAAGCGAAATTAAATGTCTTCTAGTTCTAAACTTATTACTCTTATTATTATAATAAGGTAAGTAACTTTAAGATTTATGGTTATAAACAATTACGCAAATATCAATTATTTAACCTCAGTATTTGTTGGTAGAAGGAAAGTAAATACTATGAACAATTTATACTGAATTCTGTTTAAAAAAAAAACAATGAAAAATACAACACGTTATTTGCGTTACTTCAAAACAGTTAGTTATCTAATATTGATAAAAAAACATTAGCTGATCATATGAATTGTCTTAACACTCGACTCAACATAAGGAGCACGTGTCAAAGATTTCTGTACTTATGAACAGGGGGCTATCTAAATAGATAACGTGAAGTATGTAAGCTGCGGTTTGCTGGGCTATTTTCATTGCTGAAGACACATTATGTTGATAAAGACGTTCTTTGTGATCGCGTCTGTTGTCTATGTTCTGGGACATCACGATGGGGACTTGTCGAGAATAGTCCACACAGACCAAGGCCCCGTGAGAGGTTACAAGGACGACACAGGAGATATTTTTGTTTTCTACAATATACCCTACGCGACCACCCCTACCGGAGTAGACCGATACAAGGTTTTTGTTGTATTTATTAATATGATATGATTTTTTATATCTTTCAACGTAAAATATTTAAAATATTGTTTTTTTACGTAATTATTCAGGATAATGAAAATGTAAACATTTTAGGCACCTTTACCACCGCCAACATGGTCGGAGCCTTTCGAAGCTGTTAACCGAGATATAGTTTGTCCGCAACATGACGCAGGAATTTCCGGTTTAAATGTAAAAATGCAAGAAGACTGCTTGATTGCAAACATACACGTACCTGTAACAGACGAGAAGAATCTGCCGGTCCTCGTCTATGTACACGGAGGTGCTTTTCAAATTGGATACGGCAATAAACTATCTCCAAAAAAACTTATCCAAACGAAGAATTTAATCGTCGTTACATTTAATTACCGTTTAGGGATTCACGGTTTTTTGTGTCTTGGTACAGAAGACGCACCAGGTAACGCAGGCATTAAGGATCAAGTGGCACTCTTGCGTTGGGTGAACAGAAACATCGCCAGCTTCGGCGGTAATCCTAATGATGTTACTATAGCGGGCTGCAGTGCCGGTTCGTCTTCCGTAGATCTGTTGATGCTATCAGACACCACGAAGGGATTATTCAATAAGGTTATCGCAGGTAGCGGTGCCAGCTTAAGTGGTTTCAGCGTGCAAATAGACCCTCTGGGATCTGCTCAAGAGCAGGGTTTAGTGTTAAACTTCACAAACGTGGAAGACATAGCTGCTCTTGGAGAATCTTATAAAAATATCCCAATTGAAAAGTTACTTTTAACAAATTTTAGAAACAGAAAACATTCTGGAGTCGAATTCGCTCCTTGTGTAGAACGAGACATAGGACAAGAAATGTTTCTCAAGGAGGCGCCAATTGACATTTTGAAAAAAGGCGATTATCCGAAAATGCCTATTATTTATGGCTTTACGAGTATGGAAGGTTTGATAAGACGACCGTTCTTTGAGGAATGGAAAGATGAAATGAACGAAAAGTTTTCGAACTTTTTATCAATCGATCTACAATTTGATAATGAACAGGAAAGAGAGGAAGTTGCAGCTAAAATAAAACAATTCTATTTCGGCGACGCTGAAGTTTCAGGCGATACAATTTTGAATTTTATCAACTACTTCACAGATGTCATGTTCTCTTACTCGATGCTCTGGTCAGTTCAGCTACATACAAGAAATGGTAACGACCAGGTGTACCTGTACGAATATTCATATGTCGACGATGATGTACCTATAATTCCGTACACCAATGTTCGTGGCGCTGAGCATTGCGCTCAAAATAATGCATTGCTTGATGGAAGAAGTTCAACTCTTTCAGATGAGACTAACATTTCAGATGGCTTCAGAGCTATTAAGAAAATAATGAGAGAGATGTGGTCTAACTTTATAACTACTGGGTAAGTTACCTTCAAACTCTATATTACAATTTAAATTTGACAAATAGGTATGTAGGGCTTAGCTTAAAATTTATTTCATTAAAGGTTTTGTGTGAAAATAAAGTGTAATAATAAGCATGCTATATGAAATATCTGTAAAATTTACACTAAAAGCAGTGTTTGAGGTTGCTTATTGCCACTTCACGGCTACATCTTATTTTTTGTGTGCGCTGAGCTAACAAAAACTGTACTCTCGGATATAATTTATGACCTCATCCACGTTTTGGCACAATACCTAAATATTGTAAATGGTGTAAACGTATCAATATTTCTTTAGTTCGGGCAGCCATTGCGTTAATGCAGTGGCCTGGCATACACGAATGTCACTAAAAGTAAATTGACACTGCCGCCCTTAGTATCCAAGTGTTCTGATCCACACCAAGATATAATTCTGAAAGGATAAGAGAAACTCGTTTCGCCACAAACGCTATAAATACACATGACGTCGTCTTCGACATGACGTCTTTTCGCATTAAAAGTGTACAATTTCCAAAAACATTCGAAATTGAGTTAATATGCGTAAACATTTGGTACCTATCACTAGTATTTTTCTCACAAATACTGTCAAAAGAGCGTAGTTTAGTTTTAGTTTTTTTTTTTAGTTTACCTATATTTTGACAACTAAGTATTATCAAAATTAATAGATAATTTTATCTTACTTTAAAAGACAAATAATGTAATTGGTATAAACTAAAAAATAAATTATGAGATATATAGAATATCAAAGATGATTAATATTAAAAATATCATATGTTAAACCTTTAAAACACGCTCCTGTAAAATTTAGTAAGTTTTGACATTATACAGTTTTAATGCGAGAAAACGTTATATGAAAATATTTAATTAAATAGCCTATTGACAAATAAATAGATTTTAAGGTTGAATATTATATTTGTTTTTAGGCAACCAGTTCCAGCAAATTCATCACTGCCCTCCTGGCCGCCAGCAAACGAGTACAGGACTCCGCACATGTCTTTTGGTTTCAACGTAGAACTGAAAGGAATATTGCTCGAACCACGATTTCGCTTCTGGGATGAAATATACGATAAGCACTATCGTACTCCCAAATCTCCCGCAATTCCTAATTAAATTTTAGGAAAACACATATAAATCGATATGTATGTTACGTAATTTTAAATAAAACACAAGACTGACTCTATCGTAATTTTATTTTATTTTAAGACAGAAAGGTTAATGATAGTTACATGGAAATGTCACAAATGGTCAATAAGATGATAACGGTTAAGTCAATTTCCGATTGGCCATTAGCGACAGTTGGGCCTTCTGCCCCGCTGAGAAGATCCGGTGAGAAATATTTCTGCTATTATACCAGTCAAAGGCCGTGAAAGCTATCATGCTAATGCAACATAGAATATGACTTAACATCTGAAAGTGTTGAGCGGCATTATCGTTCTCTTATCTACATTTATGTGTGTTACATATTTGCACGTGAGCAGGTGTACCACAGTTTTCATAGTACTTATTATATTGGGTTGTTCAGAAAGTAATTACGTTTTTTTTTGTGGAAATGAACCCATACATCGAGCTTCAAGGATAATCCCAGGCCTTTCAAGTGGTCATAAACTGTTGAATTTGATAAATTTAACCTCAATCCGATCTCACGTGTTATTATCCGCCGGTTCGCATCAACGCCATCAACTAATGTCTTTATCGCGCCTTAAAAATTATATGGCTTAAATGTGAAGTTGGGTGCAAAGAAATACAATTAAATCCTCTGTCGGGAAAAAACGAAATAGGTAACTTTCCGAACAACTTATTATTTCTACAGATATTTGTATCACCTTTATTTGTTCCGTATGTCTCGAACGTTTTAAAACAAAGAATATTTACATTCTGTCGTGTTTGTTCAACTTTAATAATTTATAATTCATCATCCTCAAACAGTCTGTTGGCAAAATTACATTCGAAAAGATGCAAAAATATTATTGACGAAATGTTGACCCATGGGACTTGAAATGCGTCCACATGTACCTAATAACGTAAATTTTAGGTCTGTAACATTTATGGTGTAATTTTAGCTATTCGCAGAGATATATTGTGAAATAAATTGAATATAAATTTAAATGGTTACATACCCACCTAAGTAACTTTAAGAATTAACCTCCTAAAAATTCTTAATTTTTATAAATGGAGAGAACAAATTATCCATTTTATTGTTTGATTAATGCAGCAAGTACAATTATTTGATCAAAATAAATATGTATTATCAATTTCAATGGAGCGTCGGTAGGTATTTTGGCAACCAAGGTCAAGGGTAATACATAATGCTACAGTACAGAGACAATAAGTACAATAAGAGTGCAATTACAAGCCAATTTTTTACTTGTTGTTATTTATTGTGTATATTTTATTTTTGGCTTGTAAAGTGTATTGTGTACATAATACATATATCAGAGATGGTCATTAGTTTGGTAGTTATACGAAACGCAGCACGATTCCCGAGAGATGGTATCATCGGAGGTCGTCTAACTTCGTGCTACAGAGCCTAGCCGATGGTGGCGCATAGACGCCATCACACTTACCAACTGGGCCCTGAAACTACGATACTTAAGACAAATATTTTTTTTGTATGGAAACTATCGACATCTTGTAGCGGAAGCCCCTAAACTTATATGTTGTTAAAGTTAAGACATTTAATTATTGTGTAACTAAACACAGAAAATAAAAAATAATAAATCATACAAGCCTTTAATTGTTACAGACAAATTGATTGAATTTTATCAATTTGTAGTTTCCGAAAATTTACAAAATTCTTCATTAAAATAAAATATGTATGTATAGGATTTGTAATATGTTACTGCCATCTACAGGAGCAATGAGAAACTAATCGAAGCGAAAAGAGACTAATGTTGTATTTGTAGCCAAATCTTACTCATAAAAAATATTTTTGAATTTTAATAAGTAACAACTTGGGAAAAACGAAATGCAGAAACTTTTTAGAACTAGAGTAATCAAAATTGAACATTAGTTACAGACCTTAATTTATTTAATGGACACAACAAAATGCTTTTTTTTTTTTTTTTTTTTTTTTATTTAAGGTCGCTTTTTAACAACAATGGTCATTAACGACCACTATAAGCTTATAGTTAAATTAATCTATGGTAATCTATAATTTTCAGGAATTTTAAAGTACATTTTACATTAATATTTAAACAGTCAAACAAACACATAGGCAAGGCAGAAGTATGTCTTTCTGCATTAAACATTGGGCACTCAGTTAGTAAATGCTTAATAGATATATTGCTATCACATCGACTACATTTCTTTATTTCTTCTTTTGTAATAAGATGGATGTGAGTAATGTTACAGTGACCTATTCTTAATCTATTTAAAACTACTTGATCTTTTCTATTATTAATCTGAAAATTCCTTCTTTCAAAAACGGATTTTCTTATATCATATAAAGCACTTTTATTATCTTTTACCCAATAGCTATTCCAGAGTGTTTTAATCTTCCATTTAATGTGTTTTTTAAGATCCTGTATATTAGAAGTAAGGTAATTACATTGGGCTAACTTTGTGGCTCTCTTAGCTTCTGTGTCAGCTCTTTCATTTCCAGATATGCCTTGGTGACTAGGAATCCAGATTAGCTTAATTATGTAATTGTTATCTATAAGCCCGGTTAGAATTTCCTTGATCAGAATAATAAGGGGGTTTTTGTTGTGATTATTTGAAAGGGCCATGAGGGTAGACATTGAATCAGTGAAAACTATATATTTTTTGTAATTTGTGTTTGTCTTAATAATGTTTAAGCATTCCAGTATAGCAACTGCTTCGCATGTGAATATAGAGGTATAGTCTTGGAGTCTATTCTTGCAACTATAATTTTCAGATACAATAGCGCAACCAGATCTACCTTCACAGACTGAGCCGTCCGTGTAGTACATCTTGAAGTCTAAGTGATTATTTTTAATTTCGTAGAAAATATCTTTGTAGATATAATCTGATGTGGTGTCTCGGGGATTATTTTGAGCTATTTCCATATTTATTGTGAAATTTGATTGGTGCCACGGAGGATAATAGTGGTGTTTACGTGGAAATACCGGGGGAAAATCTAAATTTATTTCTGCGAGGTATTTTTTAATTCTTAACCTCAAAGGAGGTGAAAGGGTTGGTTGTAACCTAAATTCTATATCCGATGGTACAGGGTCCTTTAGTATGAATGAGTCTTTGTTGTTTGTTATATGGTTAATGGCATATGACAGGCATAGCTCTTTTCTCCTAAAAGCTAGTGGCATTTCCTCTGCTTCAACTAGAATGCTGTTTATTGGGCTTGTTCTGAAGGCTCCTAGACTTAATCTTAAACTAGTGTTGTGTATACTTTCTAGGGTTTTTAAAATATTGGAAGATGCAGAGTCATAAATAATAGAGCCATAGTCAATTTTTTGTCTTATCAATGCTTTGTATGTATTCTTAATGCATGTGCTATCTGAGCCCCAACTACTTCCTGATAGAATTTTGATGACGTTGAGTCTATTATAACAATCTGATTTTAGTTTTTTTATGTGGTCGACCCAGTTCAGTTTTTGATCAAAGATTAAACCTAATATTTTTAGATGACGGACCTCTTTAATTTGTTTATTATTAATTGTTAAGCTTACTGTTTCTTTCTTTTTCCTTTTTGCTAAAACGATAAATTCAGTTTTCGTATCTGAAAATTTAAATCCAGTATGTCGACACCATTCACTTAGTTTATCTAAAGTATTTTGCAATAGTGTTTGCGTTGGTTTAATGCTGTTTCCACTGCATACAAGGGTTAAGTCATCCGCAAATAAACATCCCTTCACTGGTCTTTCTATAACCTCTGTTACGCTATTAATTGAAACTAAAAAAAGTATTACGCTCACCACAGATCCCTGCGGTAGACCGTTCTCGGTATTGATAGGATCTGAAACGATGCCATCTATCTTAACCCTAATCCTCCTGTTTTCTAAAAAATTTCTAACGAAGGCTAGGGTGTTACCTTTAATACTCATCTGTTCCAGGAGTAACAAGACTCTGTGTTTCCACACCATTTCATAAGCCTTTTCCAAATCCAGGGAAACCGCCACAACCTTATTTTTAATTGCAAAGGATGTTAATATTTCGTTTTCCAAATACGCAAGATGATCTAATGTTGACTTATATTGTCTAAAACCAAATTGAACTGCTGATATTAGTTGATTCTGTTCTAAATACCATCTCAATCTATTACTTACGATTTTTTCGAGTAATTTACACAAATTGCAAGTGAGCGATATAGGTCTGTAACTGGAAGTTAAGGTTGGTAATTTCCCCGGTTTCGGAATCGGTATAACAATGGCTTCTCGCCACTTATCAGGAAAGACTTGATTGAGCCAAATGAAGTTGTAAATGTCAAGGAGTCGTTCTAGAGCCACGAGTGGAAGGTTTTTGATTAAGGTGTTAGATATGTTGTCTGGTCCAGGGCTAGAGTGTTTTAATTGGTGTAAATAGAAATACAGTTCATGAATTGTGATATTTTGATTGATAGAGTTACTATTATCCAAAAAATCGAATACATTATTATTCTCTTCTATTTGGTTTTTAAAAGATAGAAATTCTTGGCTGTAATTGTTAGAGCTAGAGTTTGCAGCAAAAGCAGACGCTAATAATTCCGAGTTATTTTTTGGATCACCACTTAACTGTCTATCATTGTTTTTTAAGACTATTGTTTGTTTTTTGCTTTTTTGTCCATTAATAGCGTTTATTTTTTGCCATACAATCCCTGGCGGAGTGTAACTATTAATGGAAGTGATAAAACTTTCCCAACTTTTCTTTCTGCTTTCTTTAAATATTCTTCTAGCATTGGCTCTTTTTCTTTTGTAATCTATCTTAAGTGATTCTTGAAGATTTTGGAGATCTTCCAAACGATTTGGACTTTTTTGGTAATATTCGGCTTTTCTTTTTTCTTTTTTATAAAGTCTATATGCTCTTTTAGATTCTTTAAGTGATTTATCACACTCGTCGTTCCACCATGGCACTTGTTTTTTTTTTAATTTTCCCTGTTGTTTTAGGTATATGTTTTTCTGCTGAACCGAGAAGTATTTGATTAAATTCATCAACTAAGTCATTAATTCTGGTCAAAGATTCGGGTGTAACTCTACTTAGTTGGTTAATTTTAATTTCTATATCAGAACGAAAGTTAGGCCACTCTGCCATCTGATATTTGAAGTGTTGCGGGGCGTTTTGGTTTTCGGGGCTTAAATCTATCTTTAATGTAATCATAATAGGGTAGTGATCACTGTCGTATAGATCGTCTAATGCATACCAGTCAAAGTAAGTTGATATACTTCGTGAAGCAAAGGCTAAATCGATACTGCTGGTGTGACCATTGCTATTATTAAAGTGTGTGGGCTGATTAGTATTAAGGAGAATCATATTTTCGTCTACATCTAACCAGTCAGATATAATTTTACCCCTCAGATCACAGTGATCTGAACCCCAATAAAAATGGTGGCTATTAAAGTCACCCAATAATACAAAAGGTGTTGGAAGCTGATTTTTTAGGTTATTCAGGTCATTTTCACTTAAGGGGCAGCTATTGGGCAAATAGACGTTACATATTGTAATAGCCAAAGGATATTCTATTCTTATTGCTATCACTTCTAGTGGGCTAATAATATCGACCTCTTTGGGCAGTGTGTGTGATTTTACATAAGTAGCTACTCCACCACTAGCTATACTGCTATTTGATCGATTTTTGAAAAAATGAATATAATTCTTCAACTTAGCACAGTAGTTATTTTTAAAATTAGTTTCTTGGATACAAATACAAAGAGGGTCAATATCATTTAATATACGTTGTATATTCTCTAATCGTCTATGAAAACCGTTAACATTCCACTGTAAAATTTTCATTCTGTCAATTAACTAAATCACTTACCTTATTTTTAAGCAAATTGTAATTAAAGAGACTATGGCTTGTTACTGGTTTCTAACAGTTTGATAAGTTCTAGTTTCTTAACTAATCTTGTACATCTATTTTTGAGGTTCCTATTTAAATTCATTTTAGTGCGGAGAAACGTGCACATATCAATTAGTTCCGGGATATCATCCGTATAGTCTTTGATAAGTTCTTGAAGATTTTGTTTGCTACGGGAATTATCTAAAAAACTAATAAACTGGTCTAAGGTGAGTGGGAAGTGAGGTTGTGTTTCTGACTGATCCAGCTCTGTTTTAATATCCTTCCAAACTTGTTCTTCACTTCTGTCATCGAGAGTTTTCTTCTTCTTCTTGAGTGACTTAGGGGTCTTCTTTAGTTCTTCGTCCAGAGACCAATTGCTGTCGGTTTCATCCGTGTAATCACTGACTATAATATTACTGTCATCTAAGGTAGGTTCAGCTTGATTTATTTCCGGTTGTGATGGTTCTGAAGAGGTAGATGGATGAATCCGCTTAACACCTTTGTATATGTCAAATTTATTGTGTGGTAGTAAGTTTGTTGGTATTTGCGGTTTGGAAATTTCAGTAGGGGGGTAGATTTGGTTTATTTCATATTCAAGATTAATTGTAGAATTGAGAGACTGTGACGGTAGCTTGTTGGATTCGACTGTAGTGTCATTGGAAGTAGTTGAATTGTCTTGCGTGAGGTTGTTAGGGCCTTTGGTACCAAGAACCTGTTGACTGCTTTGCGGACAGTATTTTGCCAAGTGTCCCATTCCATTACATACAAGACATTTCATTGTTTCGTTTGTAATATAAATCCAATAATTGGTTTCATCATAGTTAATTTGCATCGATTCTGGTAATCTTTTTTCATCCTCAGGGGAAACGTATACTTGTCTCCTAAAGCTCATAATGTGTGAAAAACCAGGGTCCGGGATGCCCACTTTCATGAATGTTATGGGAGACAATACTTTAATACCCATTTCATTAAATTTTTCTTCTAAGATATCGTGCGGAATTATGGGGCAAACGTTGGATAAAACGATACGTTTGTTTCTTGTTATCAGCGGCCGAATCTCCAATACGTGGTCTTTCACTTTAACGTTTTTAATGACGTCAACCAATTCGTCAGCTGTTTGTTTTGAGTCCAAGTACACGCAGATTCTCGAGTTGGAAATGCGAGAAATGAAGCGGATTGACGTTGATTTGGTCACTGCGGAAAGGGCTAACAAGTAGTCTCGAATCATGATTCCGTCGATTGAGTTTATAATAATAGCTTGATCTTTCTTCGGGTAGCTGGTTTTAGATGTAACATTGGCATAACTTACGGTGGGGGTAGGTTTATCCATAGTGTCAGAAGGGGCTCCCGTTGCCAGGAGTACCCCTAACTTGACAAACGGTGTTAAAACAGAACACTCGGTAGTGATATTATATTCGTAATTACTCGTTAACCGCGCCGCGTCGACCGATACGTGTGAACCGTACGGGGACCGCAAGGCAACTGAACAAAATGCTTGTTTACTATCTACCAAGATATAATTTATCTATTATTATTTATCATGCTATTACACAGAGAAGATAACAATTATCATTGTAAGTTAGTAGTCCGGTTGCTCAAATGTAAAACACGATAGGTTCAGCATTGTACATAAGTACGTTGCGATGTGGTGGAGCACGTGTTTAAGTTTATGTGCTATTTTGGCTAGCGTAAGGCCAGATAGCACCGATTCAAGAGAAGTCAAAATATCTCAAGGAACCGTGAAGGGGTATAGGGATCCCGAAGGTGATCTGTTTGCTTTTTATAATATACCCTATGCTACGGCTCCAAGCGGAACGGCGCGATTCAAGGTGAGGTTAATAATTTGAAAACACTTTTTTTTTTAACCTATGCTGATAGCCTTGAGAGGCTATTTCAGCTTCGCCCTAACGTGTGTAGGTGAGCTCACGGGGCTCAAACCGGAGTGTTGCTAACACTGACCCTAACAAGAGCAGTGCTTCGCAGAATCTACCACCGGTTCGGAAACGTGACCCACTGAGAAGATCCGGCGAGAAACTCAGTGGGCTGTCTAGTCTATGGGTTAATTCGCTCGTCGAGCCCTTCGTCGCAAGCGGCGGGTTTGACGAGGACGGAGACCGGTGCTTGTGGTGCCTGAAAGCACCGTTAATGGATCAGGAGGATCCGTAATGACGTGCTTTGGGCGACGTCAACGGTTTACCATTCGAAACTCTTTATTGTCAACTTGTGTACTGGTTGCAAAGTGAATCAAGGACTAAAATCAGAATAGAATTATTTTACTATATTTAGCAAATGGTAGTTAAAGTTTGCTTGATACTAACTAATATTATAGATAGCTAAGATTTGAATAGTGTTTGGTTGGAAATATTTTATGTAAGATGTATGTCAATGAATATTTTTTTTGAACAAAAACGCCTATCAAATTTGTAATAGCACCGAATTATTGAGTTTTTCTAATTTAAATTTAGTAGGGTGTAAATTAAGATGTAAGTTTCAAAAAAGAAAGAGGTACCTTCAGAACACCCGGTTTTAATTTAGTTTGATCTTTCTATAGTTTTTTTTGTTTGTATTAAGTAATGATTTAAAAAAAAAACAATATTAAATAATGAAACAAATCAAATGTGAAAGAAAGCAAAAACAGTTTACTGGAAAATTTGTGGGATATTTGTAAAAAAAAATTCAAAAAAATTGACAAATAGCAAATTGATAGAAAAGATTCAGTTTCCTAAGTGATCCTAAGGGAAGTGCCTCAAAAATCCCTGCAAAAATACGTCGGTTTTTGGTGTCGTTTTGCATTATTCCTTGTTTCGGTTTCAAACAAAAGGTGTGATAAGGAACTCCGTTCCAATAAATATTAGTGTTTTCTCCTAGCTACGCCGAAAGTTCAGTTTTCGACCCGCTATACAGGGAAAGAAAGTCTAACTTTTCCTCCCTGGGTACTGGCAAGTACGCTTGCGCGTTAATGTTCACGTCTGCTCTCACGCACCTAAAATTCTCCGCCATTGTTGTGCTCGGGTAATTTGCAATATTGTGTTTAGTGTAAAAGTTAAATAAACAAAAGGCAATAAAATTTAATAGCGAAGTATTAAACAAAGATGAGTTCATCAGACAGTTCTTATTCCATTAGTAGTAGTTTATTTAAAAATTAAAAAACAGTGAGTGGGGGGGCTCCGACCCCCCACACCCCGCCAGGGCTTCACCCCTGGAGCCCACCGGGGCTTCGCTCCTGGACTCCGGCTCAGCACTCCACGGGTGCTAAGTTTTTTACAATGTCGAACTTTCGGCCTGGTAGGAGAAAAAATAGTATATGCACCGCGGGAAAAAAGTAGGACAACTCATCCCGCGGGAGGAAATGTCCAACTTATCTCCCTTGGTGCACAATATACTATTAACAAACTATTTCTTTCTCAGGCGCCGCTTCCACCACCGGTGTGGCTGAACACTTTCGAAGCAGTAGATAAAGGCGTCATTTGCCCACAGACGCCCCTTGGACCAGTACATAGCAATTTAACGCAACAAGAAAATTGCCTTATCGTAAATGTGTTCGTCCCGGACACGGAGGAAAAGAACTTGCCTGTGGTGGTCGCCGTTCACGGAGGAGCTTTTCAAATAGGATACGGCAATTGGGTCGAACTTAAAGAGCTTATGAGGATTAATAAAGTAATAGTTGTTGACTTTAATTATCGTCTCGGCGTACACGGGTTTTTGTGCCTGGGCACTGAAGACGCTCCAGGCAACGCTGGATTGAAAGATCAAGTGGCATTATTGCGCTGGGTCAACAGAAATATTGGCAGCTTCGGTGGAAACCCAGATGACGTTACGCTGATAGGATACAGCGCAGGATCTGCAGCAGTGGATTTGTTGTTGCTCTCAAAATCGGTACGAGGTCTGTTTCACAAGATCATTCTTGAGAGTGGATCGAATTTAGCACCGTTCGCGGTCCAATTAGATCCATTAAAAAATGCTAAAGATTACGCTAAACAACTGAAGTTTGAAAGGTTTGATGACATATACGCTTTAGAAGAGTTTTACAAAACAGCATCGTACCAAAAATTAACTTCCGATGCATTTATAGATAGACCTGACTCAACGTTTATGTTTGTACCTTGCGTCGAACGTGATGTCGGAGAGGAAATAATACTTGATGATGCTCCAATTAACCTTCTACAAAATAAACAGTACCCAAAAGTACCTATGCTAATTGGCTTTGCCAACATGGAAGGCCTCATGCGTATAGATCTCTTTGACGAGTGGAAGACAAAAATGAATAAACGATTTTCGGATTTCCTCCCTGCTGATTTGCACTTCAAAAACGAAAGCCAAAAGAAGAAAGTAGCGAAAATTATCAAAGAATTCTATTTTGGTGATCGTTCAGTGAACACTGATGGCGTTTTGAATTATGTGAACTATTTTAGTGATGTTATATTCATGACACCAGCCCTTAGATCTATTAAATTACTAACAGAGGCTGGTCACGATCAAGTATATTTGTATGAATATTCTTTTGTTGATGAAAATGTTCCGGTGGTGCCGCATACGGATGTCCGCGGAGCGAATCACTGTGCACAAACAATGGCAGTAGTGGATGGACCTGCTATAGCGGCCAGAGAAGATGTAGTGGATACTGAAGAATATAGAGAAATGAGAAAGACAATGAGAACGTTGTGGAATAATTTCATAACAACAGGGTGAGTTCGATTTATTAGAGCACTAGCGACCCGCCCTCGCTTAGCTTCGGAAACATTAAAACACACATGAAACCAAAAAAAAAAAATTAAAAAAAAATAAAAAAAGTAGCCTATGTTCATCAGGGACAATGTCGGCTTCTAATGGAAAAATAATTTTTCAAATCGGTCCAGTAGTTTCGGAGCCTATTCGAAACAAACAAACAAACAAATCTTTCCTCTTTATAATATTAGTATAGATTATAATGTGTAGAGCTTGTGAAACGATCGTAGACAGACCCCGTTTGAAAATGATTATCGCGATTAAGACAAATGGTTGTGGTAAAATCTTTTTAATTTATTCAGAAATAGTAACGTTCAAACCGGATGAATAGTAATGCATGCCGTCCATTACTCTTTATTAAAAAACAGGGGACCGCATTGAATTAAAAAAATAAATAAATAAAAAAAACCACAATCCCCACCCATTTGAATGAAATAATTCATACTAATTAGCAATATTTATCATATTACACATTATGATTAAAATATAGTTTGACATTTTGATCTCGTGATGAAATAAATCTATATATTAATACGTGAAGCAAAAACTTTGTATCCCTTTTTACGAAAATTGCGCGGACGGAGGAGTATGAAATTTTCCACACTTATAGAAAATATAGAGAAGAAGTGCACAATGCTAATATTTAAAAAAAAAACGCATAAAAGTTACATTAAATCAATAAAGAAAAAATTACACACACTACATACCATGTGTTTGACGCAACACGCATGCATACTATTTATTGTCAAACTTTTGTTCTTGACGTCTGTGGTCAAATTGAGAATAGATTAAATATTGTTTGTCTTTGTTAATATTTTTTATAGTGCACCCTTGGCGAAATTTGTGATTATAGAAGTATAAAATACAATCATAATAGTGTACAAACTTACAATTCCAATTAATTATAGTCGAATTTCGACTACTGCGGGACCTCTAGTATAAATTAAAATGTCATTAATTTAATTTACGATGTTCCATAAATTGAATTGTAATATATCTATAAGTTCATAGATAATCTAATGCGTCCCATAATTCATAATAAAAATTGCATGTTCCAGCAAACCAGTTCCGGAAGGCTCATCTTTACCGAAATGGCCATCTATTAATAAGGATCTTTCACCGTATATGTCTCTAGGAAACAAAATAGAACTAAAGGATACCTTGGCAGAAGAGAGAGTGAAGTTTTGGGATGGCATCTACGAGAAATATTACCGTATACCCCGCCCGCCATCCCCACTTCCACCAAAACACACAGAATTATAATCGTGCTTCATCATAGCGAGTACGGCTTTATTTAAAAATCTTTAGAAAATAGTCTTCCGTTTTATTTAAGTGATCAAGTTCGCGTGACTATTACAAACATGCTCAATCAATTGTTATACTCCCAATTATATTTATTTAAACAGACTAGGTGCGAGGGACAGACTTCTAGAACTTCACCAGTGATTTAATTAACATCAGGTTGCTCATTAACTCATTCTGCCCTATTTATATAATTTTTGTTGACTTATAGTTTATAATTTACTGTATTCTGTTTAGTTATTTGTTTATGATTATTATTGTTACCAATTACTTGTACAATGATGATACAAATATAAGTATTAATATTTAATGTTGTTGAAAACCGCCGACCTTCTATCGAAATTATAAGTGATTTCATTCGGAACTGATTCGTCTATTCGGTTATTTCGTGTTCCGTTTTTTGGTATGTTTAGAGTTGGTAAATGATCTCATTACGAATAGTTTAGAATTGGTTCCTTCGAGACTTCTAGTTTATTATATCTGAAACGCCCTTTAAATTTTGGGGTACTAATCTTGGGACAGTGTTCTAATAATCCACGTTCTTCAGAAGACAAGGAATATGGCAATCGGACAGCAAAAAGTGTTCTGAATATATAAAATGCAATCAATTACCTTCAATCAACAACACAATAGTTGATTAATCCCTAACCACATTCATAAATCTAGTTATCTTTTTTAAAATAACCTAATGTTAATAACATAATGTAATTAAATAACACCTCCTATACAATAAAGCTTCAGTTTTAAGCTGGTGACCTAGGCCATACTTGAGCACTAGGAGAAAGTCCTTTTTGAAATTAAGGCCTCTTTAAATTCAGTAAACATTATTCTTATTTGACATAATTCGAAACGGAACGTAGTAAGTACTTCTTGAGCAAAAAGTAATTCAAGAATGGAACGGCGCCACGGCGAGTCTCGGCTAAACTTGGTGTCCTCGGGGACTTCGAAGATGGGGGGAGGTACGCTTTGAGATGAAAGCAACGTGTGACTAATTATAAAAAAAAATATTTCAAGAATGCTAACCAAGAATTCGGAGTCTTGACAATATACTCGTCGATTTATTTATTGCCTCCGAAGTGATTTTAGAAATGCTCTTCTAATTTATTAACTTGTCTTGTCGACCCGCGGTATTACTCTGTTTTATAGTATAACTAGCTGACCCGGCAGACTTCGTAGTGCATCAATCCATAAATAAAAGACCTAAGCTTTTGTATAAAATAAACTTAAAACAAACAAAAGGAATCCGTCCGACGGGGGACACATCAAAGGAAAAACAAAATTGTTATTTTTATTTAATTCCGAGCATTTTCATATTTATCTACCTTTTAAACCTTCTCTGGACTTCCACAAATAATTTCAGACAAAAATTAGCCAAATCGGTCTAGCCGTTCTCGAGTTTTAGCTAGACTAACGAACAGCAATTCATTTTTATATATATAGATAACGTCAACTCCACCCTTCAAACCAAAATGCATTGCTGCTTCACGGCAGATATAGGCAGGGCGGGTATTGCCTACCCGTTTGGGCTCTCAATCTATCCTACCACCAGTAAGATATGAATATATAAGGTCTTTACCTACAGATAGATAAGTATTTTTTTTCCTGTCAATTAAAATATGAACCCATGGTAATAAAGGCATCGACAGCATCACAGTGGATTTTAGTGTTTATATAAAACTTTTTTAAATTAGAAAAACCTGAATTCTTCACTTCGGTTAAGGCAAAATTGTGGCGCATGAGCGAACGAAATATAAATTTCGGTAAATTTTAAAATTAAATCGATATTCTGCGTCTATAATTCGATGTCACGATATTGTAGGCAATCACAAAAGCTTAATCTAAGAAATATACAAGTTGTAATATAAATACAGAAAATGTAAATATAGTTTGGATGTTAAAAAAGAAATTCTAACGAATTTATTTACAATACTGTTCACCCAATGATCGACATTCGATTATAATCACTGAAAAAATATAGATTAATTCTATTTTTTTTTAAACTATTATGAGTTACTATTAAAATTTCGAAAAAAAGTTAATTTTAATTCAAAAGTCCATTCTCAAAATAGGTACAAAAAAGCGTATTAAAAAGAGGGTCGGTTGAGAAACAGACAAGAGAAACGTGAAAAGAAAGAAAGACAACAGACATTGACATTGTCACACACAGTAAAATACAGTACGTAACTGTTTTATCTTTTCCTATTATATATTTTTTACCTTTTGCAACGGAGAAGCAAGTTATGTATTCATTGAAATCAATTTTTTTTTCATTCTTTTGGTGTCAATTTTGAATTTCTAAATAGCAAAAGAAACACTGCAACACAATGTGAATTACGCTCGTCCGGCTTGATTTCGAAGTTTCAATTGTATTTTCATTCAAAGATAAACACGAAATGTTTCTCTTGTGTAATCACAATACGTCCTAACACAATTCAGTGGAATTCAATATTTCTTCTGATTTTGATAAGGTTCTCGTCATAAAACACAAAACAAGAATGCTTAGTACGTGCTAAACGTTGGAAATTATGAAAATAATTTAATATTTTAACTACATGTGTTTTACAATTAGAACTATAAAGGTTTATTCTAATGTTTTGAAATTGTCAGCTGTAAAAACATGGGAGTTGTGAAACACTAATTTTATTGGTCAGACTACAAAGTTGCGTCATAATTCATAAATAATTCTCATGAAGTCGTAAAGTTTTAATTTTAGCTAAACCCTACTACTAATATGGAAAAAATATTTTCTTTTTGATCTGTATATCTGCTATTTCATTTCCGTTGCACAGCTTTCCGATTATTCTTGTTCTATGCTCTTATGATTTATGGAGATAGTGTTTAGTAATTCAATTACGATATCGCAATTTGTATATATTATACATTTTGATCTTTATTTATTATTACGTCGACAATTCAGAGTTCTGCCAGGGAGTTAGTCTTTTTTTTCTTTTGCTAATTGTTTTGATGCTTTTTTATCTTCTTTTCTTCTTTTCTTTTAGCTTGTAAAGTATAGTAAGTTTGATGAATAGTAATGTCGTAAAAACCTATAGCCGTCGTGAATAAAAGATATTTGATAAACGCGTTGAGGATTTGCTCAAGATACGTTTGATATGCCGTTGTATTGGTCCGCTGAAGTTCGGAAGAATAAAACAGCACCTGGAAGATCTAATATTAATCGCAATTCTTCTGCTTTGAGTACAGTATCAAGCCACTAAGCTACTGTACCAACTACTATATTAACTGTCCACATTTAATAACATTAACTGTCGACTACACGAGAACACAATGTTTCAATTAAATGCCTCCAGCTCCGTTGTTGTCGTAATATTTTCGCGAATCGATTAGTACAAACGAGACAAACAGTTTTCCTATCCTACGAATGGGGGCAGAGAAGGCACAATGTACGATAAGTCCCTAACTTAATTAACTCCCGAAGGCTTCTCTGTAATTAAGTTGGAAGCTTGTGCGCGGTAAACATCGCGCAGACTCGCTGGTTCGCGCTGAAAAGAGATTATTAAAACAGTTTTGAAAAACAGTATTATTTTTATGTTTATTTTTTTTTAAAACTGTTCTTTGTTTTGTACTATACTCAATTATTTTTGTTTGCATGTGATGCGGCATGTGATGCGGCTTTTGACAGAGCAATCACGAGGATTTTTTTTATTTTTTTATTGCTTATATGGGTGGACGAGCTCACAGCCCACCTGGTGTTAAGTGGTTACTGGAGCCCATAGACATCTACAATGTGAATGCGCCACCCACCTTGAGATATAAGTTCTAAGGTCTCAGTATAGTTACAACGGCTACCCCGCCCTTCAAACCGAAACGCATTACTGCTTCACGGCAGAAATAGGCAGGGTGGTGGTACCTACCCGCGCGGACTCACAAGAGGTCTTACCACCAGTAAATTTGAATTGAAAAAATTGGATTTGAATCACTTCATGCACGAAATGCCATCAAAGCGTAAGCAGATGTACTGCTATTTTTTATTGTATATGCATGAAACCAGCTTCAAGTTTCTTTCGATTCATTCCCCTGTATTCTATAGTAAAATAAAAGCTACCTAGCCCTTCAAGTGGATACAAACGTATGCTTTATCTGCAGGAATAGATCATAAAATACCACTTTTTCAGTTTTACTTAAAACGTAAAACGTTGCATCTTTGTTGTAACACAAAATGCAATAAATTCTGACGCGTATAGCTATTGACCGCACGAACACAGTTTTATTCCCGATTCCCGTGAGAATTCGAACTCCATATATTAAGTTTAATATTAAATAAGCAGTTGACATTCTCGTAATGTGTTATTTCCGTACGGATATTGAAAGATACGACGCTTAGTGGCGCCGCGTTGGATTAAAAATAATTGTTGTAATGTTGGATTATTATATTTATTAAAAGATGAAACTTAAACCGTGACAAAAAGATTTTTTATTGCTTAGACGACTGAACGAGCTCTCGGCCCATCCAATGTTAAGTGGTTAAATGAGGCCATAGAAACTACAACGCGAATGTCGCAAACCGCCTTGAGATTTCAGGCTTATGTCCCAATCGTATGGTAATTACGCAAATTTTATTTTATTGCCAGTTATTACACGATTTTAGTCCTTCATCGGGGAAGCCATTCGTTAAGTTTGTACGTATTTCCTTAGAAAATCATAATTATCCGCGTTATTTGAACACCGGCATAGTCCATCGTTCGATACCGGGCGTCTTATCCTTTAAGGCCAAGACGATATAGAACAATGTGTCTAGTACAATTCTGTAAATAGTGTAAATACAGAGTAAACTTAACTATTTCCAATTACTACACCACAAACCATAGATACAATATGAACAAAGAAAATGTTTTAAACATATTATTATACATTTTATATACCTAATTTGTGTTAATATCTAATTATATTGTTCTGCTTAAATTATTGTTTCTATTCTAATCTATTCGAATAGTCCGTTGTTAAAGGCCATTGAATAAATAAATTTACAAAACCAATTTTACCGGACAACAATTACCAGAATCAAAATTCATTTAATTCTATTTTTATATAATTATTTTCAATTTCCATCTTTTGTGCAACATAAGTCCGATATACTGCACAATTGTGCTGATTCAATGCACATTGCCGAGTCTCTGGACAGTATCTTTCGCGGTTTACGAGATACGTCGAGAATTGAACGCGTTGGACTCACCATATTTTAAGGCCAACCCAACGGCAATGTGCTTTGCCCCGAACTTTACACTCTGAAGCTGTATAACATCTAATTGTTTGATTGTGTATTAATTGTATAATACTTTAGGCTCTGATATTTCATGGCTGTGAATTTGTTTATTTTTCCCTTTTCATTTAATAACCCGTGATATAATAATTGGCATGAGTCTTGAGCTCTGACATAGACAAGCACAGAAGTCCATTTTTGGGTCTATTTGGGGGAAGGAAGCAAGGGGTGGAAGTGGCGCCGGCCATATTGATTACGTGATTGGATCTTCCCGCGTCGCGTCACATGCCGCCCGTTGTGATTGGTTCCCTGTGTTGTGCACGCGCGTCATTGCAGCAAACTACACTTTCGTCTAATTTTATTAGTCACACATTTTTTCAATCTCATTAAATTTATATTTTTTTGGTAAGTATTTGTCAACTTAGGTATTATTAGTAAATTCTGATAATATAATATTTTAAACTTCATTCTCAAAATGAAAATATATACAGTGTTAGGTAATAAAGTAAAACAATAATACTGATAAAATAAGAAATAACATCACTTGATTGAAATTAATTGATTTAAATTGGTTAATGAATGAAGATCGCATATCGGAAACCGAATATGCTGATTATTTCGATCTTAACACATATAATGATGATGAATATAAAGTTCCTACGGCTAGTACTAGCAACTTGTGTAGAAATGAGACTGTTTACGATTTGCTTCCGAAAGATTCTTGGTTACTTTGGTCACATTGCTCGGTGGCCACCAGACAACTTTGAAAAATTACTTAATCATTTTCTGTGGTTGACAAGGTAGAAGGGAAAAGACCCGCCGGCCGGCCGCCAAACCGTTGGTCAGATCAGATAACTGCGCTCACTGGACTCTTTGTTGCGACCGTCCTGAGAGAAGCTGAAAACCGAAGGAAATGGTACAAAGAGCCACGAAGGGCTTTCAGGGACACGACCTTCAGCGATGAAGTATGCGACTAAGAAGAAGAAAAACCGCTAGTACTAGCCATTTTGGAGAAAGTGATGTGATGGATGGTGTGTCATTTATGATAAAATTAAGTGCTTAACAATTTTTTATTTATTTTGTGTATGTAGAACATATGATTAAAATAACATAAGCACATACTTACCTAAAATCTGTATTTATTTATTGCATTCTAATTAAATCTATGAAGTCATCGTGGCCTAAAAGATAAGACGTCCGGTGCATTCGTATCTAGCGATGCAGCGGTGTTCCAATCCCACAGGCGGGTGTCAATTTTTCTAATGAAATACGTACATACTTAACAAATGTTCACGATTGACTTCCACAGTGAAGGAATAACATCATGTAAAAAAATCGAACCATCAAAATTATAATTGGCGTAATTACTGGCAGTAGGACCTCTTGTGAGCTCGCACCTGCATATTTCTGCCGTGAAGCAGTAATGCGTTTCGGTTTGAAGGGTGGGGTAGCTGTTGTAACTATACTGAGACCTTAGTGGGTGGGTGGCGCATTTGCGTCGTAGATGTCTATGGGCTCCAGTAACCACTTAATGCTAGATGGGCTGTGAACTCGTCCACCCATCTAAGTAATAAAAAAACTATCTATTTATATACCTAGTCAGGTCATAAATATGGTCACACAGTAAAAACTTTTCTTTTAGAATGCTGGCCACAAAAAAGTTTATTGAATTCGAATTTCGAATTGTTCATGAAAATAAAAATGTACACTTTTAGAATTTTACTAATTTTAAAATATGGAGTGGACGCTTAAAGAAGACCGTGTTGCAGTTATTGCGTTGCATCGTTGCGGTTACGCGCCAATTCAAATTTTTAACATACTGAAAAATTTGAATATAACCAAAAGATTCGTTTATCGTACCATCAAACGATACAATGAAGACTCTAGTGTAGATGACAGGTCAAGAAGTGGTCGCCCTCGGTCTGTTAGGACTCCAGCAGTGATAAAAGCTGTGAAGGCACGATTTCAAAGAAATCCCAAACGTAAGCAGAAACTGTTGGCCCTTCAGATAGGGTTAAGCAGAACCACGGTGAAAAGGGTGTTAAATGAAGACTTAGGGCTTCGGGCATATCGAAGAAAAACAGGACATCGTTTGAATGCTCGTCTAATGGACCTGAGACTGAAGAGATGCCGCGCTTTATTGAAGCGGTACGCGGGAAAAAAATATCGGGAAATTCTTTTTTTGGATGAAAAAATTTTTATCGTAGAAGAGAGCTACAACAAACAAAATGATAAGGTGTACGCACACAGTAGTGAAGAAGCGAGCAACCGTATTCCGCGTGTCCAACGAGGTCATTATCCATCCTCGCTCATGGTATGGTTGGGAGTTTCTTATTGGGGCTTAACAGAGGTACATTTTTGTGAGAAAGGTGCAAAAACGAATGCAGTTGTGTATCAAAATACAGTCCTGACGAACCTTGTGGAACCTGTTTCTCATACCATGTTCAATAACAGGCACTGGGTATTCCAACAAGATTCGGCGCCAGCTCATAGAGCGAAGAGCACACAAGACTGGCTGGCGGCGCGTGAAATCGACTTCATCCGGCACGAAGACTGGCCCTCCTCCAGTCCAGATTTGAATCCGTTAGATTACAAGATATGGCAACACTTGGAGGAAAAGGCGTGCTCAAAGCCTCATCCCAATTTGGAGTCACTCAAGGCATCCTTGATTAAGGCAGCCGCCGATATTGACATGGACCTCGTTCGTGCTGCGATAGACGACTGGCCGCGCAGATTGAAGGCCTGTATTCAAAATCACGGAGGTCATTTTGAATAAACTTTAGTGTCATAAGAATCTATGTTTTGTTAAGTTCATTTTGGTATATGAATGGTTACATAATGAATAAACTTGTTTCAATTATTTTACATTCAACATGTGACAGAATTTATGACCTGACTAGGTATATAAAACGTATGACGCAGCGAAGTATATGCTTTAAAATAACACAATATTCTCCTGTATGTACAATGAATCCTAAGTAAAGTCTACTGTCATATTTCATACCTAATATCGCGCAAAATAATTAAATTCGAGCTGTTTTATAAGCTTAAAATATGCTGTGTAGGCGGCGACGTCGCGTACCTAACGGAGTCGGAGCACGCAATTTTCACGGGCCTAATTAAAATCGAGCAATTATTAACCACCCTTTGATCGAGATAAAAAACGAAACTTTAGTACGATTAATAAAAATGAATTGTTTTACACGGAAATTTCCGACTTGTGCAACCGAAGCGCTCCCCCCGGTGCACGCTACGACTCTTCGACGTGGAAAAGCAATTTAAAATAATTTTACAGTAGACAGTCAATAGATAGGCACTTGAGCACGCAGTAGGAATCGCCAACAGCCGCGGGTAAAAGGTTTTCAATGTTTACCCGGTGGGGAAACTATGAACTCTCATCGGCTAACAGGGCTTAATAGTAGTGGTATTATTGGCTTCGTTGAAAATACAACTTGTGATTGGAAATTTACATTTGTGTTTTTGCCTTAGATTCTAGGTCCAGATTACTTTAACATTTCAAAAATATTTTAGAAAAAATTGTATATCGTTTTGATCTTAAAATCAAGATGTCCGCTGTAAACGTAGTACCTAGTCGTAGTTATTTAGTTCTTTGCTGTAGTTTGGTAGTAGGAACATGTGTTAATAGACAACGTACATGATTTAAGAACAACACTGTGGGAAAATTCAAACCTAGATTATCCAAGAATATCCAAGGCCAGAATATCCAAGCGCAAATAACACCGGTCATCGTTCTCGTCGAACCCGTCGCTTGCGACGAAGGGCTCGACGAGTAAATTAACCCACAGACACAGCCCACTGACTTTCTCGCTGGATCTTCTCTGTGGGTCGCTTTTCCGATCCGGTGGTAGATTCTGCGAAGCTCTTGCTAGGGTTCCTATTAGCAACGTCCTCACGTTTGAGCTTCGTGAGCTCACCTACATGTTAGGGCGAAGCTGAAATAGCATCTCAAGGCTATCAGCGTAGGTAGGAAAAAAAAGCAAATAAGATACGCAGCAGTTTTGCAGTAACTTTGACATTGCCGATTACTGAGAGCAACTTAAAATGCTAACTATGCTAACTTAAAATAGTCATGATCCTCCTGAAGTTGAGTGGTTACCGGTGCCCTTAGATATAAACAACTTAAATGCTTCCATCCACCTTGATACAGAAGTGTTACTTCCTTTTTTTACAGTACAACGGCTGTCCCACCCTACACACTATGCTGCTATTCCTTCACCGCGGATATCAATCGTGAACATTTGTGAAGTATGTTTTTCATTAGTGTAACGGTAATTGTTACACCAACCGGCAGCCGCAGTAGAGAGTATGAGATCTTACAAATAAATTTACTCAGGGCGCCTTTTAAAGAAAATAATGAAATGCAGTCACAACAAAAAATATATATTAAACTAAAGCACACAGTAACAAATCAAATATCTATAAAAAAAACTTAAACTACTTAACTAGACTGTTTATTACAAAATTAGGAAAAAATATATGAACAGAGGGTAAATAATAAGAAGGTGCTGCGACGAAATATTACATTGAATGTTATACGTATCTTTATGAAGTTAAGGCGATTCAGTCTAGGATCCTGGGTCGATTGATGATACTTCTGTTCCTTCGCGTCAGTCGAAAAGTATTCAGATCAGGTGATTATTCCGGGACGTTACGGGACGAACCACGGAGCGTATTCCAATTTTAAAAAATCTCGATTGACGGGACTGTTGTAACCTTTTTTTTTTTTTTTTTTTTTTTTTTTTTTTTTTTTTTTTTTTTTTTTTTTTTTTTTTTTTGTCAGGATGAAATCGCCGGACTTCCGCCCTTCACTGGGGATGAAGGGCGGGGCATGTCGGAGTCGAACCGACTAAAACCTCCTGTCTCTCAACAACCAACGTCCAAACCTCGCATGAGACAAAACTCATGAAAAGGCAAAGGGGGGAAAGTGAAGCGTTTAGTGCGGAGCACATCTCTCCCATCACCCTCCCCCTCGGGACGCCGGACTGGCGGTCGTCGGCGCCACGACCACCAGCCCTCTCGGTCGGCAGGCTATCCGAAGCCCGCCTAGATGGCGCCGGTTAGAATGGTCTATCCTACGGAATACCCCGCTGGGTCAGAACCAGCGTGGGTTGAGGATAGCCGGCCTTCCATCACCCGGATGCTCATGCATAAAACGCGTGCAGAGCAGCTTGCACGTCGTCTTCTTAGGCCCCCTTCGCCGGTCCCCAGGCCGACATGTGAGGGGACCCGAAACACTTAGAGGGCCAGGGCTTGGGCGATATCCGCCTCCCTGGCCCCCGCTCGACGGCGGCGGGCCTGTGCGTCTCTCACGCGCCCCGCCGCCTCCTTCTGCGAGATGGTGCACTCGCAGAAGTCGAGCATCGCCTTCCACGACTCGTCGTCACCGAGCATCGATGCCACAACACTCGGCAACGACAAGTCGTTTCCTATTTTTGCGACGAGGACACGGCGCCACCCCTCCCATGCGGGGCAGGCGACGAGCGTGTGCTCCGCCGTGTCCAAGTCGCAACCACAATGGTGGCACTCTGCCGTCGGCTCGGCTCCGATCCGGTGCAGGAACTCACCGAAGCAACCATGCCCAGTGAGCACCTGCATGAGCCGGAAAGTGAGGCGTCCTCTGTCACGATTCACCCAGTTCACAAGAACCGGGCGAATCGCCTCGACGGTCCTACGACCAGCCGAAGGATCGGCCAGCCGTCTAGACCATGACTCCAGTACGGACCGCCGAGATTGGGCCCTCCGCGCTCTGACCGCACTGGGGCTGGGACGCGCCACGCCCCGTACACGAAGGTCAGCCCGCCACTGATAGTCAGCAGCGAGCGCCTCCGCCTCCAGGACCCAAGGCGGCGTCCCAGCCAGTACACACGCCGCCTCGAAAGAGATGGTGCGATAACCACGGATGACCCTGACCGCGATGGTGCGTTGCGGCCGTTGCAGCAGCTTCGCTACCCCCACGGCCAGGGACTGGCCCCACACGGGCGCCCCGTATAGGGCCATTGATCGCACCACCCCTGTATAGAGACGGCGCGTCACCTGGTCAGGCCCCCCAACATTGGGAAGGAGCCGGCTTAACGCGCCGGCCACCCCCAACAAACGAGGGACCAGATTCTGAAAGTGAGCACGGAAGGTCCAACGACTGTCTAGAATGAGGCCGAGGTACTTCAACTGCACCCCGACCCCGATACGGACGCCTCCAACCACGATATGGGCATCGACAGGTGGCACTCTCCGGGGCCTGTGGAACCACATGGCCTCGGATTTACTGAGCGCCACGTCGAGGCCCAATCTCCTGATTTTGCCGACGACATGCGCCACCCCAGCCGTAGCAAGACGGGCAGACTCAGCAAAACTCCCCCCCCGGGCCACGACCAACGTGTCGTCTGCGTAACAGATTACGCTCAGGCCCGGGAGGAGGGCACCCCTCAGCACCCAGTCATACCCGATATTCCACAAAAGAGGGCCGAGCACCGACCCCTGTGGAACACCGCGCACGACCGGGAACCGGTGCACGATCCCACCGTGTCCGGTACACGTGACCGATCTGTCTTCCAAGTAGGAACACACCAGCCGGCGAAGGTAGGGGGGCACTCCGTGTCGTTCCAGCGCCCCCCCTATCACGGACCAGGGCAGGGTGTTGAACGCATTGGCGATATCGAGTGACACCGCCAAAGCCACCCCACCCCCGGAAACAGCCTCATCCGAGAGGGCCCGCACGCGAAGGATCGCGTCTACCGTTGAGCGGCCCTCTCGGAAGCCATATTGCTCCGCCGACAGATCGGGTCCCACCCTGACCAGATGCTGGATGATGCGGGCTGCCAGAATGCGTTCCAGCAGCTTGCCCACCTCATCCAGCAACACGATGGGACGGTACCCGGCAGCAGTATCCGCCGGGCGCCCCTCCTTTCTCAACAGCACGAGTCTGCCCGTCCTCCACGATGAAGGAAACCGTCCCGACTCGAGGCAGGAGTTGTAAAGCCTCAAGAGTCGGTCCCCCAGGGCACCAAGAGCCAAGGCCCAAACCCGGCCATGGACACCGTCCGGGCCGGGTGCAGTGTCCTTCGCGCACATTTTGCGCACGGCCACACGGAGCTCCGCCCCCGTTATGTGGGGCACCTCGGCAGGGACTTCGCCGTCGTATTCCGGCGGCGAGTCCATAGCGGGCGCGACAAATCCCTCCCGCTCCTGCGGGAACAGCGCCGAGACGATGTCCCGCAGCTGCTGAGGCTGGAGACGCTCCGTGATCGGGGGGGCCCATGGGCGCATTTTATTGCGCACCATATGATAGGGCCGCCCCCACGGATCCTCATCCAGCGTCTCCAGGAGACCCTCCATGTGTTGATCCTTGGCTCTTCTGATGGCCAGCTGCAGTGCCCTCTGTGCGACGCGAAATGCGGCGTGCAGCCGGGCCTCTGCCGCCGCGAACGCAACTGGATCGTTGCGCCGCGGCAGGCGGCGGCGGCGATGCCTGGCGCACTCGCGCCTCGCCCGAACGCACTCCACGCGGAGTTGCGCAATTTCGGGCGACCACCAGTACGCCTGGCGATTAGGAAGTCGAGGGCCGATCCGGGGCATCGACACATCACAGATGCGACGCATCGTGTCCCGAAACCACCCTGCCTCGCCCTCGACCTCGACCGGGTGTGGACGCATGGGCGCCCACGCCGCCACTGTAGAGGCTTCCATCAGGAGCTCCTTATTCAGGCGCTTCAGTGCCCACTTGGGGAATGACCGGGACGCACCACGGGGGTGGTCCCCGAGGGCGTCCGCGACTGCGGAGCGGGCGGAGAGATCAAACCGAATATATCGGTGATCTGACAACGTCTCCGCCCCCTCCAAAACCCTCCAGTCGCGGATACGGCGCGCGATGGCCGGGCTCGCGAATGTAACGTCCACAATAGACTCGCCCTGCCACCGCACGCACGTCGCAACCGACCCTCTATTCAACAAACAGAGGCCGGCCGCGTTCGCCCACCTCTCCAGTAGCCTACCACGAGCGTCCGAGCGGGGGGAGCCCCATGCGATAGACTTCGCATTGAGGTCCCCCGCGAGAATCACTGGACGAGGAGCGAGGCGGCGAGCAATCGCCCCGATCTCGCCCAGGAAATGCCCGAACTCGACGGTAGGCCTGTTCGGAGAGAAGTACGCCCCGATCACGACGGTCCCTTCCAGCTGCACCGCGACGAACCCTTGACCCCTGGTCATCATCGCCAGGGGGGGGATCGCCGCGTCTCTTCGTATGACTATGGCCGCCAGGCCGCCGTCGTCCCCAAACCAACAATCATTTGCTGGGGGAACGAAGTACGGCTCGGCGACCACAGCCACATCTATGGACCGCTCCGCCATGCTCTGAGACAGCATGTCCTGAGCTCTGGCGGAGTGGTTCAGGTTTCCTTGGAGGAAGCGATAGGTGCGGTCCATTACTGTTGGACCACATCCATCGCCCCCTCCCCCTGTTGTAACCCTATAAAGCAATAATTATTTATAGTAAGTTGTATGATATATTACAAACTAAACATAATAATATGAACAATTAAAGACTTACCGATAACTCAAATTGGGCACTAATAATTAACTTGAATTTAATTTTATATTCGTATACACTTAATTATGAACGTATCTTACTTCTGACTGTATGGCTCAGATTCTGAATGAGTGGCTCCTTTTTTTTTCCCCTACCTATGCTGATAGCCTTGAGAGGCTATTTCAGCTTCACCCTAACGTTTGTAGGTGAGCTCACGGGGCTCAAACCGGAGAGTTGCTAACACTGACCTTAGCAAGAGCAGTGCTTCGCAGAATCTGCCACCGGATCGGAAACGCGACCCACTGAGAAGATCCGGCGAGAAACTCAGTGGGCTGTGTCTGTGGGTTAATTCGCTTGCGACGGGTTCGACGAGGACGGTAACCGGTTGGCTCCTAGCGCATGCATGCCTATTTAAACAAAATCGGAACAAAAGATGTTCTGATGGAGAGGGCACGGGCTAGAATCACTTAAAGCAATTATGTAAATTAGCAATACGGTGTTACATTAGAAAAATTGGTACCTACCAGCTAGACATGAATGCACGGGCGTCTTATCTTTTAGGCCACGACGACAGCGAGTTCCAAATGCTAACAACATTTAACCAATTACAATAAATGTCAAGAAAATATTCACTCACCTATACAAACAAGATTCCATTTTAAAAGCCTATAATCACCAAAAACATATTATAATCTATAAAAGGCGTTTCTTACTCAGAATTATTATTTTCTTATTTTGTTCAATCTCACTACAGTCAATTGTGACATCTCAATTAGATACTTTGTTACACGACGAATTTAGAAAAGGGCTCGTATTTGAGAAAAAAGAATTTCTATACATGATCATCAACGTAAATGTAAATAAAATAGCTTTGAATTATGGCAACACTACGCTAAATAACGCTTCTCCCTTTTTGGGAAAATAGACAAAAAGGATACAGCAATAAAACCGCCTCGAAAAGTTGCGTTGCATTTTCATAACATTTCTAGATAAAAATCAAGTATCGCCATGAGGATTTATTTCCAGTACATTTATCTTCCAGCTCTAGCTCTTTTTAATACGCTTTTATTAGCTTCAGACGTATGTATGTTAGTATGAAATGCAATCTTTGAACATGATTTTGACCCTCTTCATAACGTCGGATTAACTCGAAATTTGGTATACTTATTATGGACCGATGACAATTAAATATATAAAAAAAATTGAAAAAAATTGAAATTCAACTAAAAAATGAAAAATATATAATAGTTTGAAAAAACTAACAAAATACGCTTTTATAGAAAATCCAACTAAAAAATAGATTTTTTTTTAAATAAAATTGAATTAAAAATAGTGTACGAAACTGTGAAATTGAAGTGTGACTGTGTGTGAAGTGATTTTATTGTAAAAAAAGGGTGGGGTTCATGGTATCAGTAGTTATAAATATTTTATGAACAAATATGAGTAGAAGGATTGTTTTGATAATATCCTGAAAAGCACCCCACGCTTTTTTTTACAACAAAATCATTTTTTTAAACTTTCATTTATTAATTATCATTATCGTGTTTTAACACAATAAAATAAAAGGTCTTTAGACTCTATTTCTTGTTAGAATATAGCAAATATTTTACAAACCGACTTTGAGAAGCCTAGCGACAACGTGGCACTAAATAATCGCATTAGTATCCTATGTTACTTGTGTATGTGTTTCAATATTACGTTTCAAATAGGCTTTGCGTAACGTAGGGACCCCACGAAGCTACGTCTGTGTTATTAACAGGGTAATTTTGTTTTACATAGGAAAAGCTTAAAGGTGTATTGTCTATGCAAAAATTTTGAAAAAAATAATAATTTTTTTTGTAAATCTATTGTATCATAAATATTCAGAAATAAATATTATTTGTCTTTGAAACGCTCGAACTTACAGTACCTTGTAATGTAATTTGTAATGAAAAATACTGCGCTAAATCACCCGAACTGAAGTATACATATAGTCTTAAACTTAACCCAGCGCTGGCTTTAGCTATCCCAGCGCTCCTTGCGGAATATTTTGTGGAGCCCATAATTTATTACTATTCGTTTAGTTTCTACCCGCGAATCAACGAGCAAATTAAGTTTCGCGACTTTACAAGAGAAAAGTGCTTTTTAATTAGTATAATTCACATTTTCCTATTCTATTGTAATTACATTATTTCTACCGTAAAGCAGCAATGCGTTTCAGCTTGAAGGGTGGGGCAGCCGTTGTAACTATACTGAGACCTTAGAACTTATATCTCAAGGTGGGTGGCGCATTTACGTCGTAGATGTCTATGGGCTCCACTAACCGCTTAACACCAGGTGGGCTGTGAGATCGTCCACCCATCTAAGCAATAAAAAAAAAGATTTAGGTAAATGTGTAAGGCACGACAAACGCGTTGATTGACCGCGCTGTTTCTGTGAACTTTTTGCGGTATAGATTGATAGTATTGGCCGTTTTCTCAATCGAAATGTGCAATTGGTAGAGGAAATAAACTTTAATTTAAAACCTTGGAAGTCTCTTATTTGTCGACTTGAGAATTTGTTTACGTTTTTTTCTCAATGTTTCATTTCCAAAGGTAGATAGAACCTGAAAAACAATACATTTATTTATAAACATAATCTTTGTTGACGTCATTACTATTTCTTCACATTACTGCATAAGCAAGTGAACGTGCTAACGGCCCACCCGGTGTTGAGTGAGCACAGAGTGATTGCCTCACCCACCTTGAGACATGAGGTCGCAAGGTGGGTGAGGGTCTGACTTAGCGATCTGTCATAGTTGACATAGCGGCTCTCCCAACCCTTGTAAGAACACACGAGAACTTCACGGCAAAAATAAACAAAGTCGTGGGTCTTACCCACCCGTGCGGGTTTACAATACGCTTTGCCACCAGCAATTACGCAAATGAAGTCGTCGTGGCCTAACAGATAAGACGTCCGGTGCATTCGTGTTGAAGCGATGCACCGGTGTTCAAATCCCGCAGGCGGGTACCAATTTTTCTAATGAAATACGTACTCAACAAATGTTCACGATTGATTTCCACGGTGAAGGAATAACATCGTGTAATAAAAATGAAACCCGCAAAATTATAATTTGCGTAATTACTGGTGGTAGGACCTCTTGTGAGTCCGCACGGGTAAGTACCACCACCCTGCCTATTTCTGCCGTGAAGCAGTAATGCGTTTCGGTTTGAAGGGTGGGGCAGCCGTTGTAACTATAATTGAGACCTTAGAACTTATATCTCAAGGTGGGTGGCGCATTTACGTTGTAGATGTCTATGGGCTCCAGTAACCACTTAACACCAGGTGGGCTGTGAGCTCGTCCACTCATCAAAGCAATAAAATAAAAAAATAAAAAAAATTATAGCCTCTGCGAGCTGGCTTCTTTCCTTCATCGTGGAAATAATTTGTGAACATGGGTTAAGTACATTATATTTCATTAGTCAAATTGGTTATCTGCATGCGGGGTGACTGACAGAGCCGCATCTCTCGATACAAGTTTCCCGGGTGACTTGTCTTTTTATCAAATAATGACTTTCAGATTTTCATTTAAACTAATGATTGTGATTTGTTCGAAAATGTTTGCTTGCATCCTATAGGTGAAAAAAGTAGTGAAAACTTCAGCCAAAGTGTATCAAGGTACAGTATTGGATCATGTTGTGAAACCTCTCAGTAATACAATTTTTAAAAACATACCGTGGACTTTCCAGCAGGACTCTGTACCTGGTCACAAGGCACGAACTACCCAAGTCTGGCTTGGAAACAACGTTCCGAACTTTATAAGAGCTGAAGACCGGCCCTCATCTAGCCCTGACCTCAACCCTTTAGATTTCAAATTATGGTCAGTTTTAGAAGACATGGCCTGCTCTAAACGACACGGCCACATTGAGTCTCTTAAAAAATCTTTAGAGCAAGTAAATTTTTAATTTTGGAAGTTTCTTCTAATTTACTCCATAAGAAACGATTTAATTTAAAGGCCCCGCTACGAAAATTGGATGTTTCTTAAAATCGTGCGATAACAGAAAACGTTACATTTTTCAAACAGAATAAAATGCTATGTAATAGAACTTAAGCATCAAAGTGTATCATATCTGAGTGGCACGCTCCATCTAGTATTAGTGTAGTAAAATGATTATTTGACATATTTCTAGTTATTTAACTATAGTGTAACAATATTTGGCATAAATGATAGTTGTCTCCTCCAGCTTGAACTCCACCAAAGAAGAGTGCTTATATGTAGTACTAGCTGTACCCGTCCGCTTCGCTGGGCATTTAAAATTAACATTATTAGTTTTCACCCCCACAGATTCTCATCATTAACGCCCCCGCGACTGGTGTAGGGAGTCCAACACTCATATAAATATTAGCCTATCCATTAAGTACATGTATTTTCTACATGAATACCAAGTTTCAAGTCAAACGGATGCATGGTTCAGTAGTTATAACGGAACATCTGTAAAACCCACTGTAGATTTATATATTAGTATAGATTGGCTTAGTAGGTAACTTATTTTAGCTATGTTTATTTCTATTAGCGCAATCTTAGAAGAATACTTCTGAATCAACTAACTTCATAACTTAGTATTACCATTAATATAAATAAAAGTATAATTAAATATACTACAAGTAGAACTATATACGCATTGGTTTACTATCACACTCAAAAAGAAAAAAACTTCAGTCACACGTCGACTCTGACACGTACCAGTCCGTGAGAAGCTAGAAGTCCCTTAGGCTATCAGCGAACCCGGTCGGCGGTCGGTGTATCGCGTTCCGATCCGGCAGGCTGGTTCTGACACAGCCGGGTATCCCGGAGAAGCAGCGGCATCGCCTGGCCGGCCTGGTAGGGCCACCGTACCGCGGAGACCGGCGTCGTTGGTCGTCGACTATCGCCTCGATGACCCGTTGGTCGACTCCTCGGAGTGGCGCCGCGAGTCTGGTTGTAGTGTTGACCGCGGGAACCCCCCTATTCTGACAGGGTCCTGACCACGGGCGGAGATCGGACGTCGTGTAAGAGTGCAGGGAAGTCGTTTAGTGCGGTAGGGCCCTAAAACTCTCTGGGGCCCGCGGTCTGCTACCAACATCAGCAGATCGTCAAGTCCCACATACCCCGCGCGCCCCCTAGGCGCGGGTACCTCGTAGGAGGTTCGGCACCCGACCATAAAAAAAGGCTACCACCGAATAGTTAGGGGAAAAAAGAGTACATGTTTTCGACCGATTACGAGCTAGGAACAGTATTCATTGTCTCTATGGCCATTAAGCCTCTATGACCCGGATATCTCCCTCTAAAGCCACACAAATACAGCTTAAGAGCTTATATTTAGCATAATGTTAAAATAACGAAGCCAAAGTTCTTATATCATAAAAAGCTAGTTAGTGGCAGCCCCGAAGCCTTGTATTGTGGCAGTAAGGTAGTTTGTAAAGCGATCGTGCCACAATGCCGCCTCGAAACATGTAACAAATGATTTTAATGAGTGTTTTCATTATAATACTTGAAGTTTCTTAGAAATTCGTGATAGGTAAATAAAAGCAAAATAATATACGGAACATTAGATGTTGTTCTGTGTACATATTATGGTTTTAATTAAAGAATGCGAAACTGGAGATTTGGGCGTTATTAACCAAGATACTTTAATGGTTCAGCTAGGCGAACAAACTCGTAGCCTATCTGATGTGAAGTGGTTAGCGGAGCCCACAGATGTTACAACATAAATGTCACCACCCACCTTAGGATACAAGTTCAAACTAAGCTCGACAATAATTTGGCAGTTAACAATGATTGGTAGCTTTTCTGGGGATCTAGAAAGTAGAGAAATAGGAGAAGAATTTAGGAGAGACCTGGCAATTATAACTTTGCTACGAAGGCTTTACTATCATTCTTGATTACTATATTATAAAGATACATCATTTTATTGTGACATTATTTTATGGTTTCTATGGGCCACGACGTTAAACCCTTAACATTAAGTAAATTTGTCATTCAGCAGTCATCGTTTAGATAATAATAGTAATATATAAAACTATTCAACACTAATCATTATATTAGTTTCACAGATTACTAATCAAAGTCGTTAACATTTTACGATCGAATTATCGCTTAGTGAACCTATTCTTAATAGCTGAAATCGAAGGCATTATGTATTATGTAAGTAGCATCAATTATAACAATAATTGCCATTCACTAAGCACATATCGCGACGGCCATAATTTAATTTGTCTTAAAGTCTGCAGGTTTCCACATTTCCTTCAATGAACATTCAATCCGTTAATTTATTCAGGGCTGTACGTAGTTAATTTCCCCTTGATATTAATCAGGGAGGCTGACCCAAGGGCGGATCCAGCTTTGGCGCCAAGTGGGGGTCACATAGTCGTGGTAAAGTCAAGAACTTATAATTTAATATTGATAACAATAGATATAAGTAAAAAGTAGGTATTTTATTAATGTACGTAATTACTTAATTAAATATTGAAGGTATGTAGTTTTACATAAAATCTGGATGGTGGCAAAATATATAAATAAAATCATTATGTTCAATTAGTAGTCCACCTAAGTCCTTGAACCAGCTCAGAGGGGGTCATGAACCCCATGACCCCCCCTTGGATCCGCCGTTGGGCTGACCTCAGAAGTGAGGACACATTGTGGCTTCGGCAACAGGCTTGCGCGAACGATCCAACATCTGTCATTCTCTGTTGACAACCGCTCATAAAGTAGTCGCGACAATGGGACACGGCAAACTGATGCATCCGGGACTCCGCTGTTGACACGCTGCACACGACCCCATCATTTGCACTCCGTCATATTTGCATTTTTGCATCGTGAGAGCGTACAGTCGTATGCACATCTGGAACACCAAAGACACCCATATAGCCCAATCAAGTCTTTAAATCGGTACAGTTTCAAACATGTTTTAAATTTTGACAATTCCTGCGCGTTTTAAGCAAGCTTTTATTAGCTTTGTATGTACGTATGTTTGTTTGTATGTAACGAAATCTTTAAACATCTTTTTTACAGACTTCAAGACATTCGATTTCTTTCACAATCTACACACGTATCAAGGACTGATGATAATACTCGTACAATAGTATCAAGAAAAAATTAATAAAAATTGAAATTATCTTTTAATTCCGTATATATTTATTATGGAATTTTAACTTTAATATATGCAAAGTAAAATCTAGAATTATTAGTTTTTTATAGTCATCACAATATATTAAGTGTTAAATTATCCATAGCAAAAAAATATACCTAGAAATTTCCCGCCGCTATAATCCGAAGCGAAAGATATCATAACACTTTTATTAAATTGTTGTTCAAATGCATGTACGGATGTGAACTTTTCACCTTTCTACCTTGTTATCTCGACGCACGTACATGAACACCTGTTAAGAATTTACTGTCGATTATGAGCCGGTGCGTTCTAATAAAAATAAATAAATACTGCATGTACAGTGTAGACCGAAGCACTTCTTTATCTTTACTTAGCGCACGAATACCACGTAACAACATATATCTAATCTGTATAAATATATTTGTTATTTAACGTTTTGTAACCGCCGAGAATCGTGTCTACGATCGGGAACGAATATACATTACCGGGATACGTAATAAAACAGTGTAGATTCGTTGATAGCCAGAGAATTGTTGCTCATAAAAGGTGGGCATTTTAATACCTCGTTTACTAAACTTTATCGTCGCCTCATTTAAATTTGTATTTTATTATTAGAATGTTAGACATTAAAGAGCAATGTCGGTCTATTGTGGCTATCGCATTACGTTTCAAACTGTAAAGTAATTTTATGGAAACTAACCAGAAGTCAGATGATTAGTTATACTGTATCAATACACATATTATTAAAGCATTAAAAGTATAATAATAAATTGTAGTTCCTGACTTTGATGTCTATTCAAACAAGCATTTTTATCAGACGCAAAATCAACTAGCTTCCTTTAAAATTTTGGTACGTAAGCCTCAGTTTAAAACAGAATTGAAAAAAAAACCATTTAAAAATCGTTCAAAAGCAAATTAAAAAAGTTAATCAATCGTAATCGTAAAGGGTAAATATTGTATATGAGCATTTCTCAAAATAAATGCACCACCAATAAAATAATGTACTAAATTAAAAATGTTAAACTAAAGCATTTTTTTTGTTTTCATTTGTAGATAGGTGTCTAAAGATTTTGAATATGAGGTTTGTTCTGAGGTTTAATATGTAATAAAGTAGAGAAATGTGTAGAAATATACCAAGGGCGGAGAAATATTCTTATTTTGTTACCGTCTATCAATTACGTTAATTAAAACATCAAATCAATTTCGTCAACTTTTATGCATTTCAATAGGGTGACATAACCATCATTTTACGTGTCTATAAAAAACTGTTAACATTTACAGCAAAATGTTACTTATATAAATTGTCATATATCCTTTACGTTACCATTTGCCCACAACTTTGTTTTAAAATCACAGTAAAGAAGTTTTGATGTTGTTTTATTTTTAAATACGTTCACAAATGAAATAACAATACACTTCTTTCACTTTTTAAAAAAAATTGCAGGTTTTAAGATAATAAATAAAAAAATTGAAAAGAAATACGTGTCCGCTTTTATGGGACAGTAACAAAAATGGAATATTGGTAACAAACTAGGATTTTATAAGGCTAGTTTTCGAAGTAGTTCAAATTATAATAAACTTTGACCCGTGTTAAAAATAATTATAATTATATTTATATATGTAGATTATAGTATGAACTGCTGTCAAAGGACATTTAAACATTTTTCGTTTAAAAAATACCCTATTCAAACATTTACGAGTAGGTAACAAAAATATCGTTTCAGTTCTTTTTTAATCATAATGAAAAGAGGCCTAACGGTTTCTAATTCAGTAAAAACCTTTAATAGCAATAATCACATTCATCGGCTGGATAGTGATCGTATAAATCATAATCACATCTTTGGCACCAGAAAATATAGATACAGAGATATTTTTATTTCTACAGCGTTCATACTAGATACAAAATTCAGCGGATTATTAGACGAATCTGGAAAAACATATCGGTGCCTTGATAAAATGTGTCGAAGAAAAAGGCCATGATAGGCCAAGGTGTAAACACAGGCACGCCACTTTTGTCTTTGTTTATTTTTTTCGTCTTCTGACATCTCACTTACTGATTTATATAAATATTTAGATTTTATCCTTTCTATGTTTCGTATTCGCTGCTCCTCCATATTTTGTGGATTTTATTTAAGTCTTTCGCGGTAGCGCCTCATTTTTTCAGCAGAGGTTAGAGTCGAACCCGTCGCTTGCGACGAAGGGCTCGACGAGCGAATTAACCCCATAGACACAGCCCACTGAGTTTCTCGCCGGATCTTCTCAGTGGGTCGCGTTTCCGATCCGGTGGTAGGTTCTGCGAAGCACTGCTCTTGCTAGGGTCAGTGTTAGCAACTCTCCGGTTGAGCCCCGTGAGCTCACCTACAAATGTTAGGGTGAAGCTGAAATAGCCTCTCAAGGCTATCAGCATAGGTAGGAAAAAAAAAAGTGTTAGTGTAAAAGAACCCTTTTTTTACGTTACCCAGAACAACAGATATTTTGAAATTTAGCCCACCACATCAGAAGGAATATCATGCAGTAGTTCTCTCTTTACTATGATCGCACTTTTAGATTAAAACAAGCAGATATTTAAAAGCCGCATTTGTTTTTAAATAAACTAATCAAACTGATAGAAAAATACTAACAAAAAACTCCCAATCTATTTCATAGTACAAATCTGTAATAGTACAACAAAAAAACAAAGAAATTGACGCCGTTGTAATTGCAATAATTATTATAAAATTATTTTAAACAGAAAGTTAAATAATAATAATAATATATTATATATACTCAGCCTAATGATTTCCTATTTTGTTACTCTCTTTTCCATTTATACGTTACCACACAAAAGTAACAATAAAAGAAGTAACAAATCAAGAACAACATGTCATTTTATTTGTAAACACATGCAACTCACACGATTACTCTTATTTCGATTTGATTAACGAAATCAAGAATGGGAGCTTTAATAGTAGGTTAAGTGAAATAACAATAAAATCTGCACATATCTATGTTTTATGAGCAACAAAGGTGGAATTTTTTTCTGACCGCTAGCTTAAATATTGACTTTTACCGTTCGTACCGGCACCAGAAAGAACTAGTCGAAATTAAAACAAGACGGATGCCAAGCCGGCTAATGCTACCATTATTCTAAAATATAATTGCATTAATCGATTCTCATATTTCTTCAGAATTATGGTAACAAAAACTGGAATTTCTAGGTGGAACTTTTTACGGGACAAGTTAAAATCATTAATTAGAAATTTAATTATAAAGTAATGCTAAAAAGGATGTTTTAGGATGAATTGTGACTTATGGCCATAAATAAATAATATTTTTTATTTATACAATGCCCATGTCCATTCAACTAAAGATCGATGGTTTGGTAAGATATTGAGATTGGGACACTGCACTTTTCATACAACTGGTTGAAGCTGATTTATGATATATATTTTTAATGAAAAAATCTCATTGTATTTATATCTGTTTTTTTCCTTTCTAATAAGTAGAGTAGTTATACTGCTTACACAATTTATAATAAAAATCGGTAAAAAAACTTTTAAGTTAAACGGTTTTATTTTATGTGCACTGAAAACTACAAAATAAAACGGTTTTATTTAGCTCGACCTGTACGGAATTTGTTTTTTATTTATTTGGGTCAAAATTAGAAATTGAAATTTAAGCACCTTCCCGTTGTCAGATTGATCTGAAATTTGGTACACACATTTAATTTAGATGACAATACAATATAATAAAATCAATGACATTATAAATCTAAGATGGCCGCCGATACAAAATGGGGGATTACATATTTTTCCTTAAACCCCTCAATATGGGTATCAAATGAAAGGGCTACACTAGTAAAACACGATGATTATGTCAAAATTTAAAATTCAAGATGGACGCCGTTCCAATATGGCGGACTAGGTACATATTTTTCCACAACCACCACAATATGGGTATCAAATAATAGGACTACACTAGCAGAATACTGTCATTATGTCAAAATTTCGTATTAGGTGGAGGCATGATTAGTCGTGTCGAGAACAGTTGCGTCCAAGATTGTGTGACGTTAGAGGGGCAGATAAAAAAAATAGGTAATTAGATACCTCGTTAGTAAGCGGTAGCTATACCACCCAAGTTAAGGTAATAGGTTAAAACGTGCCGAGGACTGTATGGCATTAGGGTGGGTAAAAATGTAATGTCGTCAGCGCTTCCCCCTCAAGATTGGGCGCATCTTGTTGTATATTAAGCCTTGCCCCTTTGCTGGACTTCTGGCGGGGTCGACCGTCAAAATGCCCCTTAATCGTGGGAACAACATGGTAACAATAAATAAAAAAGCAAACAAAAATAAAAACGAAACTGCTACACAACGAAAAAGAAGGCTCGAAAAGGCAAAAGAAAAGTATAGAACGAAACGTGCAAAGGAGAGTGAAAATTAAACCCACAGTTGACTACAGAAACGAAGAGAACGGTTAGCAACAGAAACACCTGAGCAACATGATACCAGGTTAATAGCACAACGTGAGAGACAAAGGCAGCTGGTAGAGTCAGAAACACCTGAGCGTCATGAGTGCAGGCTAGCATCACAACGTGACAGACGAAGAGAGCTAATAGCGTCAGAAACACCCGAGCGTCATGAGTCCAGGCTAGCATCACAACGTGACAGACAAAGAGGGTTGTTAGCATCAGAAACATCTGAGCGTCATGAGTCTAGGCTAGCATCACAACGTGACAGACGAAGAGAGCTAATAGCGTCAGAAACACTTGAGCGTCATGAGTCCAGGCTAAGATTACAACGTAACAGACAAATAAAGCTATTAGCGTCAGAAACACCTGAGCAACATGAGGCCAGGTTAACAGGACGGCGTGAGAGACGAAATGAGTTAGAAGCTTCAGAAACACCTGAGCAACGCCACGACAGGTTAAATAACCAACGTGAGCTTGCACAGCAACGCAGAGCTGAAAATCATGTACAAGCGTTTGAAAATGCCATTAACACATCGTGTATACACGTTTGTGACATTTGCACGAAGCATTGATATCCTAACCAAGTTCATACTGTAAGTTACAACACAGCTGTATTAGGATATCTACCTGCAGAACTGTCTTCAAAAACAACATTACTTTTATGTTCGCGCTGCCAAACACATGTGACCAGTAATAAAACAATAGCACCATCAAAGGCGTACTGGAATAATCTGGATCCAGGTTCAATACCAGATGAGATTCAAGCGATGACGCAAGCAGAGCAGCGATTGCTGTGTAGAATCATCCCGCTTGTTAAAATCGTAAAATTTACTGGGCTATACGGGCAGTACGGTTTCCGCGGACAAGCAGTGTTGTTTGCCCAATATATCTTTGAGGTCAGTGAAAGATTACCTAATATGCTTCCAAGATCTTCCAGCCAGGTGGGTATCGTTGTAGTTACAGAACGTTTGGAGAATTTGAACATCACAAGAGAGTTCACAATATCTCGCGAAAAATTCTACAGCGCTTTAAGATGGTTAACTAGAAATAACCCACTTTATAGAGATGTACGCATTGACGAAAATATCCAGATTAGTGAACAAGACTTAATACGACTTAGTGTGCTAGATATACCTGAAAACGGTGAACCTGAAAGAATTGAAATTCCAAATGTATTCATTAGTATTAATGACGTTGCTAGAATTATTCGGGCTTCATGGCATCAAGGTGACCACAGCGTTTTCACTTCGGGATTTGCCGGCGTGCAATGTAACGGCATGCACGTTATTTACCCTAAAGCCATACAGTTTCCAGCAAAATTCAATTATGGTACGGCTGAAAGAAGGATGTTGCCCTTAGTTTTGTCATGAGCATCCACCGTCCATAAAATGCAGGGCAGCACCGTCGACCATGCAGTAGTATATTTAGGCTCAAAATTGTTTGAGGAAGGACAAGCATACGTGGCTCTAAGTCGAGTCAAGTCTCTGGAAAGGCTATCTATGTATTGAGGAATTAGATTGTACTAAATTATCAGGTAAGAAACCATGTAATAATGATGCACTGAATGAATTAAATAGAATGAGGAATATTCGGTAGACAATTTCACTAAATACTAAAAACAAGAAAATAAAAATCGGTAAAAAAACTTTTAAGTTAAACGGTTTTATTTTATGTGCACTGAAAACTACAAAATAAATAAATAGTTACTTACCTATCAACCTACGTAGGTCATCTCGGTCATTAATATCTCTGATGGTAGTGGTTGTCATAACATGAACCATGTCAGCGGCCGAAAGGCAGTTCATGAAAGAACACTAACACCAGGGTTTGCTTGGTAGGTAAACTAAGCAGCCCACACTATAACAAGTAGGTATTTTGACCTTCTAGTTCAGAAATATTTTAGTACTAGGCAGAATAGCTTTTAGGCATATTAGACTAAAATAAAAACGTGGGGCCCCTCTGAAATCATATCTATGGCAGAGCATATCTTATACTTTGGTAGATCATGAGCTCGGCGTTCGCTGGTGAAGCCGCCACGGCTGGTTATTGATGGTCAAAGCCTCCAGTTACGATTATAGTAAGTCGATTCAGCGGACCCTGGACTCCGGAGCTATGAGGTTTTGGATGCGACCGGGATAAGCCGCTAGGATGATGATGATGACGATTATAATAAGTCGATACAATCCACACTTAGTATAGTAGAAACTAATACAGAAATAATAATGGGCCCCACGTTTTTATTTTAGTCTAATATGCCTAAAAGCTATTCTGCCTAGTACTAAAATATTTCTGAACTAGAAGGTCAAAATACCTACTTGTTATAGTGTGGGCTGCTTAGTTTACCTACCAAGCAAACCCTGGTGTTAGTGTTCTTTCATGAACTGCCTTTCGGCCGCTGACATGGTTCATGTTATGACAACCACTACCATCAGAGATATTAATGACCGAGATGACCTACGTAGGTTGATAGGTAAGTAACTATTTATTTATTTTGTAGTTTTCAGTGCACATAAAATAAAACCGTTTAACTTAAAAGTTTTTTTTGTAACCGCCGAGAATCGTGTCTACGATCGGGAACGAATATACATTACCGGGATACGTAATAAAACAGTGTAGATTCGTTGATAGCCAGAGAATTGTTGCTCATAAAAGGTGGGCATTTTAATACCTCGTTTACTAAACTTTATCGTCGCCTCATTTAAATTTGTATTTTATTATTAGAATGTTAGACATTAAAGAGCAATGTCGGTCTATTGTGGCTATCGCATTACGTTTCAAACTGTAAAGTAATTTTATGGAAACTAACCAGAAGTCAGATGATTAGTTATACTGTATCAATACACATATTATTAAAGCATTAAAAGTATAATAATAAATTGTAGTTCCTGACTTTGATGTCTATTCAAACAAGCATTTTTATCAGACGCAAAATCAACTAGCTTCCTTTAAAATTTTGGTACGTAAGCCTCAGTTTAAAACAGAATTGAAAAAAAAACCATTTAAAAATCGTTCAAAAGCAAATTAAAAAAGTTAATCAATCGTAATCGTAAAGGGTAAATATTGTATATGAGCATTTCTCAAAATAAATGCACCACCAATAAAATAATGTACTAAATTAAAAATGTTAAACTAAAGCATTTTTTTTGTTTTCATTTGTAGATAGGTGTCTAAAGATTTTGAATATGAGGTTTGTTCTGAGGTTTAATATGTAATAAAGTAGAGAAATGTGTAGAAATATACCAAGGGCGGAGAAATATTCTTATTTTGTTACCGTCTATCAATTACGTTAATTAAAACATCAAATCAATTTCGTCAACTTTTATGCATTTCAATAGGGTGACATAACCATCATTTTACGTGTCTATAAAAAACTGTTAACATTTACAGCAAAATGTTACTTATATAAATTGTCATATATCCTTTACGTTACCATTTGCCCACAACTTTGTTTTAAAATCACAGTAAAGAAGTTTTGATGTTGTTTTATTTTTAAATACGTTCACAAATGAAATAACAATACACTTCTTTCACTTTTTAAAAAAAATTGCAGGTTTTAAGATAATAAATAAAAAAATTGAAAAGAAATACGTGTCCGCTTTTATGGGACAGTAACAAAAATGGAATATTGGTAACAAACTAGGATTTTATAAGGCTAGTTTTCGAAGTAGTTCAAATTATAATAAACTTTGACCCGTGTTAAAAATAATTATAATTATATTTATATATGTAGATTATAGTATGAACTGCTGTCAAAGGACATTTAAACATTTTTCGTTTAAAAAATACCCTATTCAAACATTTACGAGTAGGTAACAAAAATATCGTTTCAGTTCTTTTTTAATCATAATGAAAAGAGGCCTAACGGTTTCTAATTCAGTAAAAACCTTTAATAGCAATAATCACATTCATCGGCTGGATAGTGATCGTATAAATCATAATCACATCTTTGGCACCAGAAAATATAGATACAGAGATATTTTTATTTCTACAGCGTTCATACTAGATACAAAATTCAGCGGATTATTAGACGAATCTGGAAAAACATATCGGTGCCTTGATAAAATGTGTCGAAGAAAAAGGCCATGATAGGCCAAGGTGTAAACACAGGCACGCCACTTTTGTCTTTGTTTATTTTTTTCGTCTTCTGACATCTCACTTACTGATTTATATAAATATTTAGATTTTATCCTTTCTATGTTTCGTATTCGCTGCTCCTCCATATTTTGTGGATTTTATTTAAGTCTTTCGCGGTAGCGCCTCATTTTTTCAGCAGAGGTTAGAGTCGAACCCGTCGCTTGCGACGAAGGGCTCGACGAGCGAATTAACCCCATAGACACAGCCCACTGAGTTTCTCGCCGGATCTTCTCAGTGGGTCGCGTTTCCGATCCGGTGGTAGGTTCTGCGAAGCACTGCTCTTGCTAGGGTCAGTGTTAGCAACTCTCCGGTTGAGCCCCGTGAGCTCACCTACAAATGTTAGGGTGAAGCTGAAATAGCCTCTCAAGGCTATCAGCATAGGTAGGAAAAAAAAAAGTGTTAGTGTAAAAGAACCCTTTTTTTACGTTACCCAGAACAACAGATATTTTGAAATTTAGCCCACCACATCAGAAGGAATATCATGCAGTAGTTCTCTCTTTACTATGATCGCACTTTTAGATTAAAACAAGCAGATATTTAAAAGCCGCATTTGTTTTTAAATAAACTAATCAAACTGATAGAAAAATACTAACAAAAAACTCCCAATCTATTTCATAGTACAAATCTGTAATAGTACAACAAAAAAACAAAGAAATTGACGCCGTTGTAATTGCAATAATTATTATAAAATTATTTTAAACAGAAAGTTAAATAATAATAATAATATATTATATATACTCAGCCTAATGATTTCCTATTTTGTTACTCTCTTTTCCATTTATACGTTACCACACAAAAGTAACAATAAAAGAAGTAACAAATCAAGAACAACATGTCATTTTATTTGTAAACACATGCAACTCACACGATTACTCTTATTTCGATTTGATTAACGAAATCAAGAATGGGAGCTTTAATAGTAGGTTAAGTGAAATAACAATAAAATCTGCACATATCTATGTTTTATGAGCAACAAAGGTGGAATTTTTTTCTGACCGCTAGCTTAAATATTGACTTTTACCGTTCGTACCGGCACCAGAAAGAACTAGTCGAAATTAAAACAAGACGGATGCCAAGCCGGCTAATGCTACCATTATTCTAAAATATAATTGCATTAATCGATTCTCATATTTCTTCAGAATTATGGTAACAAAAACTGGAATTTCTAGGTGGAACTTTTTACGGGACAAGTTAAAATCATTAATTAGAAATTTAATTATAAAGTAATGCTAAAAAGGATGTTTTAGGATGAATTGTGACTTATGGCCATAAATAAATAATATTTTTTATTTATACAATGCCCATGTCCATTCAACTAAAGATCGATGGTTTGGTAAGATATTGAGATTGGGACACTGCACTTTTCATACAACTGGTTGAAGCTGATTTATGATATATATTTTTAATGAAAAAATCTCATTGTATTTATATCTGTTTTTTTCCTTTCTAATAAGTAGAGTAGTTATACTGCTTACACAATTTATAATAAAAATCGGTAAAAAAACTTTTAAGTTAAACGGTTTTATTTTATGTGCACTGAAAACTACAAAATAAAACGGTTTTATTTAGCTCGACCTGTACGGAATTTGTTTTTTATTTATTTGGGTCAAAATTAGAAATTGAAATTTAAGCACCTTCCCGTTGTCAGATTGATCTGAAATTTGGTACACACATTTAATTTAGATGACAATACAATATAATAAAATCAATGACATTATAAATCTAAGATGGCCGCCGATACAAAATGGGGGATTACATATTTTTCCTTAAACCCCTCAATATGGGTATCAAATGAAAGGGCTACACTAGTAAAACACGATGATTATGTCAAAATTTAAAATTCAAGATGGACGCCGTTCCAATATGGCGGACTAGGTACATATTTTTCCACAACCACCACAATATGGGTATCAAATAATAGGACTACACTAGCAGAATACTGTCATTATGTCAAAATTTCGTATTAGGTGGAGGCATGATTAGTCGTGTCGAGAACAGTTGCGTCCAAGATTGTGTGACGTTAGAGGGGCAGATAAAAAAAATAGGTAATTAGATACCTCGTTAGTAAGCGGTAGCTATACCACCCAAGTTAAGGTAATAGGTTAAAACGTGCCGAGGACTGTATGGCATTAGGGTGGGTAAAAATGTAATGTCGTCAGCGCTTCCCCCTCAAGATTGGGCGCATCTTGTTGTATATTAAGCCTTGCCCCTTTGCTGGACTTCTGGCGGGGTCGACCGTCAAAATGCCCCTTAATCGTGGGAACAACATGGTAACAATAAATAAAAAAGCAAACAAAAATAAAAACGAAACTGCTACACAACGAAAAAGAAGGCTCGAAAAGGCAAAAGAAAAGTATAGAACGAAACGTGCAAAGGAGAGTGAAAATTAAACCCACAGTTGACTACAGAAACGAAGAGAACGGTTAGCAACAGAAACACCTGAGCAACATGATACCAGGTTAATAGCACAACGTGAGAGACAAAGGCAGCTGGTAGAGTCAGAAACACCTGAGCGTCATGAGTGCAGGCTAGCATCACAACGTGACAGACGAAGAGAGCTAATAGCGTCAGAAACACCCGAGCGTCATGAGTCCAGGCTAGCATCACAACGTGACAGACAAAGAGGGTTGTTAGCATCAGAAACATCTGAGCGTCATGAGTCTAGGCTAGCATCACAACGTGACAGACGAAGAGAGCTAATAGCGTCAGAAACACTTGAGCGTCATGAGTCCAGGCTAAGATTACAACGTAACAGACAAATAAAGCTATTAGCGTCAGAAACACCTGAGCAACATGAGGCCAGGTTAACAGGACGGCGTGAGAGACGAAATGAGTTAGAAGCTTCAGAAACACCTGAGCAACGCCACGACAGGTTAAATAACCAACGTGAGCTTGCACAGCAACGCAGAGCTGAAAATCATGTACAAGCGTTTGAAAATGCCATTAACACATCGTGTATACACGTTTGTGACATTTGCACGAAGCATTGATATCCTAACCAAGTTCATACTGTAAGTTACAACACAGCTGTATTAGGATATCTACCTGCAGAACTGTCTTCAAAAACAACATTACTTTTATGTTCGCGCTGCCAAACACATGTGACCAGTAATAAAACAATAGCACCATCAAAGGCGTACTGGAATAATCTGGATCCAGGTTCAATACCAGATGAGATTCAAGCGATGACGCAAGCAGAGCAGCGATTGCTGTGTAGAATCATCCCGCTTGTTAAAATCGTAAAATTTACTGGGCTATACGGGCAGTACGGTTTCCGCGGACAAGCAGTGTTGTTTGCCCAATATATCTTTGAGGTCAGTGAAAGATTACCTAATATGCTTCCAAGATCTTCCAGCCAGGTGGGTATCGTTGTAGTTACAGAACGTTTGGAGAATTTGAACATCACAAGAGAGTTCACAATATCTCGCGAAAAATTCTACAGCGCTTTAAGATGGTTAACTAGAAATAACCCACTTTATAGAGATGTACGCATTGACGAAAATATCCAGATTAGTGAACAAGACTTAATACGACTTAGTGTGCTAGATATACCTGAAAACGGTGAACCTGAAAGAATTGAAATTCCAAATGTATTCATTAGTATTAATGACGTTGCTAGAATTATTCGGGCTTCATGGCATCAAGGTGACCACAGCGTTTTCACTTCGGGATTTGCCGGCGTGCAATGTAACGGCATGCACGTTATTTACCCTAAAGCCATACAGTTTCCAGCAAAATTCAATTATGGTACGGCTGAAAGAAGGATGTTGCCCTTAGTTTTGTCATGAGCATCCACCGTCCATAAAATGCAGGGCAGCACCGTCGACCATGCAGTAGTATATTTAGGCTCAAAATTGTTTGAGGAAGGACAAGCATACGTGGCTCTAAGTCGAGTCAAGTCTCTGGAAAGGCTATCTATGTATTGAGGAATTAGATTGTACTAAATTATCAGGTAAGAAACCATGTAATAATGATGCACTGAATGAATTAAATAGAATGAGGAATATTCGGTAGACAATTTCACTAAATACTAAAAACAAGAAAATAAAAATCGGTAAAAAAACTTTTAAGTTAAACGGTTTTATTTTATGTGCACTGAAAACTACAAAATAAATAAATAGTTACTTACCTATCAACCTACGTAGGTCATCTCGGTCATTAATATCTCTGATGGTAGTGGTTGTCATAACATGAACCATGTCAGCGGCCGAAAGGCAGTTCATGAAAGAACACTAACACCAGGGTTTGCTTGGTAGGTAAACTAAGCAGCCCACACTATAACAAGTAGGTATTTTGACCTTCTAGTTCAGAAATATTTTAGTACTAGGCAGAATAGCTTTTAGGCATATTAGACTAAAATAAAAACGTGGGGCCCCTCTGAAATCATATCTATGGCAGAGCATATCTTATACTTTGGTAGATCATGAGCTCGGCGTTCGCTGGTGAAGCCGCCACGGCTGGTTATTGATGGTCAAAGCCTCCAGTTACGATTATAGTAAGTCGATTCAGCGGACCCTGGACTCCGGAGCTATGAGGTTTTGGATGCGACCGGGATAAGCCGCTAGGATGATGATGATGACGATTATAATAAGTCGATACAATCCACACTTAGTATAGTAGAAACTAATACAGAAATAATAATGGGCCCCACGTTTTTATTTTAGTCTAATATGCCTAAAAGCTATTCTGCCTAGTACTAAAATATTTCTGAACTAGAAGGTCAAAATACCTACTTGTTATAGTGTGGGCTGCTTAGTTTACCTACCAAGCAAACCCTGGTGTTAGTGTTCTTTCATGAACTGCCTTTCGGCCGCTGACATGGTTCATGTTATGACAACCACTACCATCAGAGATATTAATGACCGAGATGACCTACGTAGGTTGATAGGTAAGTAACTATTTATTTATTTTGTAGTTTTCAGTGCACATAAAATAAAACCGTTTAACTTAAAAGTTTTTTTACCGATTTTTTTATTTATTGTTACCATGTTGTTCCCACGATTAAGGGGCATTTTGACGGTCGACCCCGCCAGAAGTCCAGCAAAGGGGCAAGGCTTAATATACAACAAGATGCGCCCAATCTTGAGGGGGAAGCGCTGACGACATTACATTTTTACCCACCCTAATGCCATACAGTCCTCGGCACGTTTTAACCTATTACCTTAACTTGGGTGGTATAGCTACCGCTTACTAACGAGGTATCTAATTACCTATTTTTTTTATCTGCCCCTCTAACGTCACACAATCTTGGACGCAACTGTTCTCGACACGACTAATCATGCCTCCACCTAATACGAAATTTTGACATAATGACAGTATTCTGCTAGTGTAGTCCTATTATTTGATACCCATATTGTGGTGGTTGTGGAAAAATATGTACCTAGTCCGCCATATTGGAACGGCGTCCATCTTGAATTTTAAATTTTGACATAATCATCGTGTTTTACTAGTGTAGCCCTTTCATTTGATACCCATATTGAGGGGTTTAAGGAAAAATATGTAATCCCCCATTTTGTATCGGCGGCCATCTTAGATTTATAATGTCATTGATTTTATTATATTGTATTGTCATCTAAATTAAATGTGTGTACCAAATTTCAGATCAATCTGACAACGGGAAGGTGCTTAAATTTCAATTTCTAATTTTGACCCAAATAAATAAAAAACAAATTCCGTACAGGTCGAGCTAAATAAAACCGTTTAAAAAGTAGTAATGAACTAATACATTAGCCGGAACAAAATATTAAAAAAATGGGACAGAGGCTAAAGTCTATTGTGCAATAATTTTGAGAAATGCTCATATAGATATGGAAGCTAGGAAGTGAATTCGAGATAAAAATGCTGACCGTAAAATTGTACGTAAAGATGCCTCTTGATTTGTTGCCTCTTGTTTTTAAGCGATTTTCGACCTTAATTTAGTTGGAAAGGCTTTTAATACTAATAATAATAATTTAATGATAATAATAATCTCGAGGTGGGCGACGGCATTCACGTTCTGACATCTATGGCCTTCGGTAGCCAGTTGACGTCAAAGGCGTGTGAGCTTGTATATAACATATAAATGTATATGCAATAAATAAACTAAGATTTTCTTTCGCAAATCTCCTATTTTAAATTTAAATAACCGGATAATTTATACGTATGCGTATCTTTTGTGGTGTTCTATTATACATATCTCTGCATAAAAGTACTTAAGTCGTGCAAAATGAATGACACATACACAACAGTATATGAGTATATGAACCATTCGCTGCCCTGGCGTCGCAAACTTTCATTTTCCTCAGACATTAGTAATATAACCAATGTGTGTGCTTAGCGAACAAGCTCCACTCACGCTCGGGAATAAAATGGCTTCCTTAATTAAGTAACTCTTCTTTTTTGGTCCTAATTGGATCTGCCAGTAAATTTTTTTGTATTGAATTACTAAGAAAATAGCAAATTTTGCCGTGTGTAATGTCAAGTGCATCGGAGTAGAGGGGTTATCTGATATTACGTGTAGAATAAAATTTATTTGGTTATTCTGATGTTCCTTACATAGGTAAAGAAAGGTGAGTAATAGGTAGACTCAGGAAAACGAGTCAGGACATGTGTTCAAAGAAAATTATTCTAAAGTCCGATGGTGCGCGAGAGAAACCCTGTAAATGGCCCTGTGGATGAAATGAATAATTATTATTGAAAAATATAGAACTTTTATAAGATAGGAATTACTGGAACTTTCACTTTATATAATTTTCAATTATAATGTGCGTAATTACTGGTGGTAGCACGTCTTGTGAGTCCGCACGGGTAGGTACCACTATTCTGCCTACTTCTGCCGTGAAGCGATAATGCGTTTCGGTTTGAAGGGAGGGGTAACCCGATGCACAGTAAAAACTGAGACTCACTATAGAACTCATATCTCAAGGTGTGTGGCGGAATTTACGTTGTAGACGTCTATGGGTTCCGGTAACCACTAAAACCAGGTGAGCCTTGAGCTATTTTTTCAGTTCAGTTCAGTTCATTCTGTAGAATTTTTACGTCAGTTTCCAATGCGCAACTTTGTATTTTTCAATTACACAAACAAGCAAACACACCGTAATTTTTCCCTAATGGATGGACTTTCTTGAATATGAATATTTGAATAATGGTTATTCAATTGAAAACGCCACGTTCAATTGGTATTTCCGTGCAGTGGCTTCTACGTGGGTGGTCAAGTGATGATCACGCTCCGGCCGTCATAATCATTCGAGTTTTAGGGCTACCATTTACCCAATTTATTGATCAATTTTGTAAATATAGACTATACCTTACAGATATATGAAAATTTTTAGGACATACCTTGATTTAAATAAAAACAGGATTTTAATTTGATTTCCAGGCTGTGCTGGGATAAGAAAATATGCAATGCTTAGTTAAAACATTTTCCCTTGTCTCGGAACAAGAACTAATAATACCAGAACAAGTCCTAAAATCAATTTTCGGTATAACTTAGTATTTTGGTATTTTACACCCTTCTCAGAGCCTGTAGTGCCTTTGTGTTTGAAGGACAGGGGATTTTATCTTAAAAATTTATTTGAATATATTTTTTTATTGATCTTGACAAACTCATGAGCGACCTGGTATACAACTGCTTCTTATTGAGTTCAATCCCTTAGTAGTATTTTATGAAACCTACGGGAATAGATGGGGTATTACTATTCTAGGTTATTCTAGACTAGACAGCACAGTTACAGCTAGATTCGCCCGTGTTTCCATAACGTATCTGTTGTGTTCCATAACGTACCTGTTGTGTACTTCCTTTTTCATCTAGCTTTTATTTTTACCTTAAGGGTGGGCGGTGTGGCAGGTTTCACCTTAACATTAAATTTGCTTTAAAGCATCATCAGAATATAACATGCTATGGGTACAAGTAATGCTTATGGGTAACAAGTATATAATATAACAAAAGAAGCAAATATGAATTTCGTCCGTTTAACAATTCCCAATAGCCACGACCTGATTTAAATTTTAAGGTATCTATAGGCGCTGATAAAGCCTGAGCAAGAGATAAATAATAAAGGCCATAAGTTGTGTACAAGACTACATGTCGCAACAAATTTAGATGAGCACGTTACAGCATTCAAATGCAAAAAAATATATCAAAAAAGAAAACCCTAATAATAAATTCTGAAACAAAAATGCACTAAAAATGACAATGTCATCAATATAGTCGAAGTTAATTAAATGCACACTACTAAAGATTACTCAATAACTACTGGTATAATCTTGATAAAATTTTCACTAGCTTTCAAATATAAACAAAAAATATCAAAATCAGTGCACCTGCAAAGATACAGTTGAATTGAGAACCACCTCCTTTCTTGAAGTCGGTTAAAATCTATCTTCGCTAATAAAATTAAATATACAAATTATGTTTAAAATGTAAACAACTGATTATCAAAATTTAACGTTTTCAGAGTTGCCAGCCCTGGCAGGTGCCGCCGAGGGAAGAAACTAATTATCTAGTGTAGATTTTATCTATCTTTATTACCGATGCAATACAACCGTGCTGATTGGACTGTCTTATGTTACAAGCTTAGAAAACAAATTTTTAGTTTTATTCATTTGATACTTTAGTGGTGTCATTTTGATAGTGTGCATATCATATTTCTTCTATGTATAAGTCATAAAATTTTAATTAAAACACACATAAAAATTCTGCATTAATAGCAATTGAACTTAAAATTTAAATAGTGTTCTTAGTGAATCTAGTCAGTACATTAGGCAAAAGGAATCAAATTATTTTACCCTCATCCCTCTTTGATACAAATTTACAAATTACATAGATAATTTTCATCACATCGATCAGGTCCAAATATTAAAGGCGTGTTAAAAATAAATACACTCTTGGCCTGTTTTTCCTGGGTTCCGGTTTCTTGTTCCATTACAGTCCGTGTTCGGAAACTTTGTTGGCTTCACTCGCGAAATCTTCTATCGATGGGTCTAGCAATCAATTCCCTTGTTATAGCAATGCGGTCGGAAACCATCACTCAGCCTATTTTTACAGTTACCGATCAAGGATTTATTTATTACTAGCTGACCCAGCAGACTTCGTAGTGCCTCAATCGATAAATAAAAGACCTAAGCTTTTGTATAAAATAAACTTAAAACAAACAAAAGGAATCCGTCCGACGGGGGACACATCAAAGGAAAAACAAAATTGTTATTTTTATTTATTTCCGAGCATTTTCATATTTATTTACCCTTTAAACCTTCTCTGGACTTCCACAAATAATTCAAGACCAAAATTAGCCAAATCGGTCCAGCCGTTATCGAGTTTTAGCGAAACTAACGAACAGCAATTCATTTTTATATAGATATAGATTGCACATTCATACAAATATTATAAATGTGAAAATATTTTTGTTTGTCCTTCTTTCACGTCGAAACGAAGCATTGGATTGATATTTTTAACAGCTAGTATTTACTATACAAAGTCACGGCCCGCCTAGTGTTAGGTGGCTACCGAAACTCAGAGACATTCCAACGTGAATGCGTCCCACCATGAGAAACTAGGCAGAAGTCGCAATTGATTTGTACCACCCTTTTAACCAAAACATATGACTACTTCGAAGCAGAAGTAAGCATGAACCATACCACCACATTCCTACATCCTACCAATTACCATGATCAGCCTAATCAGAAGAAGATTGCACTATGGGATACGACTACATAAGGCCTCAGCATCCAGTATCTACATTTTGGCATCCTATATGACTTTCCCCTTAATTACTGTTACCTATTACTGTACTAGTACTTCTGTCTTTCCTAGTTATGTCGCAAAGCACTAGCTTAGTAATAATGATAATTAGCATGTCTAAGAGTCATTAACTGGGATTTTCAACTGTGTACGTTTGCGGAAACTCAAACGGGACCCCAAAATATCCAATATTAAAATCCCTCACAAAGATACATCGCATCTTTTGGACCGGCAATTGAACCTGGACCTCGTGGTTATAGCATAGGGTACCTTATATGTCAATTATTGAAACACTACATAAATACTGTTACTAAAAAAAATATTTTTCAACCTGTTAATTATTTTGAAGTGAGAACACGTATATTATTTTAAAAACGTATTTCGATTCTGCGCCATTTTACATAATTTTTCGTGTTCATTATCAAATTACATTATGAAATGGTGTGTTAAAGAAAATAGGATTGCAGTGATATCGCCTTGCTCAAAGTGGGTATGGAGCCGTCGGCCATATTCCAGACACTTCAAAAGCTTGGTATCAGCCGTATGTTCGTCTATCAACAGATACAACAACACTTCGTCTGTCGAAGACCAGAAATGATCGGGGCAGGCGCGTGCTGTTAGAACTACAAAGGCTGTTAATGCTGTTAGAGCCAGAAATCGTCGAAAACCCCATTAAAAAGCAAACAATCTTATCGCGAAAAAGGAAGATTCCCGCTAGGACTCTGTCGCGTATTATAAAACGAAGCCTGAAGCTCGGTGCTTATCATCGATATACAGGGCATACCCTAAATCAGCCTTTACAATTAAAGAGAGTGGATCGATCAAAACGCCTTCTGTCGCGATACGCAGGTGAAAGGCACAGAAATATCCTCTTTACCGATGAAAAAAATTTTATGATTGAAGAACACTACAATAATCAAAATAATAAACTGTATGTTCTAAAGAAGCCGCTCAAGTGGTTGGATAGGTACAATGCGGTCATCATCCTGTGTCAGTGATGGTTTGGTGGGGTGTTTCTTATCAGGAAGTCGCAAAACTATATTTTTGTGAAAAGGGAGTGAAAACTTCAGTCAAAGTGTATCAAGATACAGTTTTGGATCATGTTGTGAAATCTCTCAGCAATACACTTTTTAAAAATATACCGTTGTCTTTCCACCAGGACTCTGCACCTGGTCACAGGGCACGAATTACCCAAGCCTGACTTGGAAACAATCTTCCGGACTTTATAAGAGCTGAAGACTGGCCCTCATCTAGGACAGACCTCAACCCTTTAGACTTTATGGTCAGTTTTAGAGGACATGGCCTGCTCTAAACGACACGGAGACATTGAGCCTCTTAAGAAATATTTGGAGCAAGCAGTGGCGAAATTTCACTTGGAAACAATACGTAAATCCATAGATTCGTAGCCAAACAGATTAAAAGCCTGTATTTTTATACAGGCTTTTATATTTGGCTTTTGCCAAAGGTAGCCATTTCGAATAGTTTTTTTTTTGCTGATACTTTAATATGTACATATTTAGGTTTAAATTTAAATGAAATTACATTACTTCATTAAAAAAATTCACGTACTTCGTATGCTTGTTCGTACTTCTTGACGTGATTCAAATACATAATATTCATTTATTCAAGAACTATTCCAACTTAGTTATCTTCTAGCTTAGAAATTTTACGTTACGGATAACGCTTTGTAAGAGTGCTTGGCGTTTTGCAGTGCAATGGCAAGTCACGTTCTCACGTGCCACTTCAAGTACCCACATACGCTAATGACGGAACTTTCCTTCTCGTGGCAGTGAAGCAGTACTGAAAACTTGCATACCTACCATATATGCTTAATATCGGGACAATGACCGTGTTAAATACCAGTCTTCACAGTGAAAACATTAGGTATGATAATATTTATAGATGTCATTTTTCCATCAAATGCAGAAGTGTCTGTTGCACGAAATAATAATACATTTTATTTCCAAAAACAAAGAAAGAAAAGAAAAACGAAATACCTTACTATAACTATCATGAAACTTTATCGAATGCAGCTCTGGAAGCTTTCGAGAAAGTATTAAAAACAACTCACAAAGCATCAATTCAAAGTATAAAAGATGCGTGAACGCAAAAAGACGAACACAAACATTATCTATAAATTAATACGTGAAAAAAACTTTGAACCTACCCCTTTTTACGAAAATTGCAGGGACGGAGGAGTATGGAATTTTCCACACTTATAGAGAATATAGAGAAGGAGTGCAAAATGCTAATATTTGTTTAAACTTATACATAAAAAATACATTAATCAATAAAAAAAAACATTACACACACTACCATGTATTTGACAAACACACGTGAAATTCAGAATAGATTGATATTTTTTGCTTCAATATTATATATCTATAGCGTAGTCTGGGCGAAATTAGTTATTATTAAGGGCTATGATAGTCCTTGACAGTAGACCCTTAATAATGTATATAATTTAAATTAATTATAGTTGAATTTCGACTACCGCGCGACCACTAGTTTTTATTAATAGGTTACATTGATATGGGTTTACTTTCACTCAAATGTAGCTGTTAACTTATTTTGCTGAACTGAGACTTGATTATACAAACTTTTTTATTCTCAAAACGTATCCAATATACAGGGCTCAAGTTTCTTTACGATGGTTAGTTTTCTAGTGAGCGAGCCACAACGATAAAACTACTGGTGGATACATCAAGCGATACGACGATTCCCAGCGGTAAGTTTTATAGGGGGCCACGTTGAAGACAGTATGGATGAGCATCACGTTTCAAGGCTATTACCACATCGACTGAGCTATCCGATATCCTTTATTGCTCTAGTGCGACGGCCCTACCCGCGCGCTCCAGACAATATCCCTTTGTTCGCTGTTCTGCAGATACCATAGACGGGATTAATGTTCCTCTAACCACCCGTAAGCGCTCATAAACACCTAAACCGCTGCCGTGTTGTTTACAACGAAAGCGATCGAACATGCTGTGTTTATCAATTTTCGAAGTTCGCCAGACTTGGACGGTTGTATCCAATAGTTTCTTATTTCTTGCTATAATCTATATATATAAATGAATTGCTGTTCGTTAGTCTCGCTAAAACTCGAGAACAGCTGGACCGATTTGGTTAATTTTGGTCTTGAATTATTCGTGGAAGTCCAGAGAAGGTTTAAAAGGTAAATAAATGAATGAAAATGCTCGTAATTGAATAAAAATAACAATTTTGTTTTTCCTTTGATGTGTCCCCCGTCGGACGGTTTCCTTTTGTTTGTTTTAAGTTTATTTTATACAAAAGTTTAGGTCTTTTGTTTATCGATTGAGGCACTACGAAGTCTGCCGGGTCAGCTAGTATATAATATAATATAAAGATCTACATGAGAAAATTTTACTTATTGTATTTAAATATAAGAACGTCCAGTAAATTATACTAAAATGTCTAATAACAAAAGTCTTTCTGACATCTTTAAATTCATAACTTATTCTTGGGTAATGTTTGTGGTTATTATATTCGATTCAGAAATTTGACAACAGTCCTTTATCAAAAGCAAGACAAAGGGCCACGGTAACAACCTTTCGTATAATAACTATAAATTGGCGTGCTCCTGGTTACTGGTGGGTGTGATAAGGGCAACAATAGCGATTACAAGGAAACAGAACGGTAAGACAAAGACTGAAAATCGCGCCGGGCACTTGGAGCCCCTTTTGTAAAACTTCAAACGTTTAAGCTGCTAAGTGAGATTCGACATCATTCATCCGCATGGGAATAAAATTGTTATCTTGGAATTGTATTCGAGGGAATACAGTTATGTAAAGACACGAGGCCTGACAGCATGTTTTGTAAAGTAATACACTCGTAATTCATCTCTGAACTTAACTACAATGAATATTGATATAGCATACCAAAACAATACTTGATACCAAATACCTCGCTGCGTTATTGTTTGGTATAAAATTATTGGTGCTTAGTATTTTGTCCGTATTTATGTTTTTTCTTTCTATTGGAGGCGTGTGCGGCGGCGGCGGCGGATACATTCAGCGCATTGTTGGAGGGAATTTGGAGATCCACTTCGAGGCTTTGTTTTATATATATTTTTTGATGATAAATAAATTGTTTATTTATTTCTAAATGTCAAATAGGAATGCAAAGCTCTGAATAAAATAAAGGAAACTTTAAATTTATCAACTTAATTGTATAAACGACGTCACTGCCATTATGCTGAATAAACAGCTCAGTAGAATGTAGCTGTAAACAGTTGCATTATGAAACAAAGACGAATACAACTACATTGTCATCTAGTTTCACAAGCTAAGGCTTATAAATAAAAAGTAAAGTAAAATAAAAAGGTTTATAAATAAAACCTCAGATTTTTTTTGTTGCTTACATGAGTGGACGAGCCCACCGGGTGATAAGTAGTTTCCGGAGCCCATAGGCATTAACAACACCAATTTCGTCACTCGCCTTGAGACATTAGTTCTTTTAAAAGACAACAACTGCCCTACCCTTCAAACCGAAACGCATTATTGCTTTACGGCAGAAATAGCGGGGGCGGTGATACTTACCCTTGCGGACTCACAAGAGGTCCTACCACCAGTAATTACGCAAATTATAGTTTTGCAGGTTTGCTTTTTACTACACGATGTTATTCCTTCACCGTGGAAGTCAATCGTGAACATTTGTTAAGTACGTATTTCATTAGAAAAATTGGTACTTGCCGGCGGGATTCGCACACCGATGCATCGCTACATACGAATGCATCGGGCGTCTTATCCTTTAGGCCACGACGACTTATTTAGGTGCGGACCGCATGTGCGGGCACTCGTACACTCCTACAAGTCATGATGGAACGCAATTTACATGTTCTAGATCTGAATAAAACAAAATGAAAGATTAACCATAGCAGAATATCTCAAATTTTCACTCACCTATTGTTATGGTTCACTTCAACGTCGATCGGTGGCTATTTCGAGTTCCTTTATAAATAGTCGGGTTCACCAAAACGGTTTCACGGAAACAAAATGTCGGACGTAATTTGAGGATCTTCTGTTCGGAAATGTACCGGGTGCATGTTAATGTCTTTCAATGGCTGCCCACCGAACGGCACTTACCGGGAATCGAGCGGGCATACACATCTCCCGATGTTATCGCACGGATGGGACACTATAATGTGTTATTGTGTCGTCGATTATTCTTCTTTTTTTGTGTATCTTTACATTCTTTTTAATACGCTTTTATTAGCTTCAGACGTATGTATGTTAGTTTGTAATGGAATCTTTGAACATGATTTTGACCTTCTTCAAAACGTCGGATTAACTAGAAATTTGGTATACTTATTATTAAAAATTAAAATGGTATCAGTAGTTATAAATATTTTATGAACAGATATGAGTAGAAGGGTTATTTTGATAATATTCTAAAAAGCACCCCACGCTTTTTTACAATAAAATATTTTTTTCTTACACTATTTTTAATTCAAATTTATTAAAATTTATTTTGTGGTTGGTTTTTCTATAAAAGCGTATTTTGTTAGTTTTTTTAAACTATTATTTATTTTTTTCCTTTATTGATGCACAGAACAAATTACAACCATAGAAATTATAAGTTTCAATATTTAATATAACAATCTGGATTGCAATTCAAAATAGGTGCATACAGAAACATTATAACATCTGAACAAATGCCTAAATATCTTGTGTGTATATATACATGTATATACATATACAGATATGCTCTCTCACACACACACACACACACACTCACAAACATATGTAAGTTACTATCTAATTAAATTTAATCTAATGTATCATTAACTGGACAATATTAAATATTTGAAAATATGTTTCTGATATATCTATAGTTTATAATGTGGAAATCATTAGTGTTTTTTGGTTTTTCGTTTATCCACTAACGGTGTTGCTTTAATATGAGCGATGATCACAAATGTTTCAACAAAAATTTGTTTGGGTGGCTTTATATGATCGTAGGGCGTGTTTTGAGCCGGCACGAGTAAGTGCCACCATAGTGACTATTTTAGTGTCAAAATTTGATGGGTCATACGCAACTACACAACTGAGACTTCGAGCATTGTGTTAAGGTAGGTGGCCTTGGCACAAAGGGGCGGTGAGTTCGATGGCCAATATGAGTCTGAAGAGGAAGAAAAGAAGAGAAGAAGAGAGAAGAAAAAAGGAGAGTGCTTTTTTGAGTGTTTTTTTCACACCAACAACAAATCCAAACCTGCACATTACTCAAACCTGCAGCTCAGCACCCCTGTCTCGACAAGCAGGCAGTTACAAGTCCGGGCAGAGGGGGACCCCCGAGACTCGTCCCGCGGCGACCCGACAGAATGGCCAATATAATGTGATAAATAAGAAAACGTTATAACTAAGTAGGTATGTTACCAGTGAGTTCAACGCAACTAAAACTTTAAACAAATTTTTCAAAGAATTTGACTTCAGTGCCTTATTATGAAATCTCAAGGATTTGAATCAAAGAGTTCAATTGCAAATAAACCATATCAAACCAATGAATAACAATTTGGATCGTTAACCAAATCAGCAGTACGTATCCATGCCTTTAAATAAGATAAACACATCCATTAGGATGTCGCTTTGTATTGAGGCAGACACTTCAACAATCAATCTTGGACTTTGACAGAGTCAATTACATTGCCCTTAGACCAATCAAAGTATGCCCTCTACAGACTCGGCTGTAATATCTTCAATTGGCAAAGAATCGCATGTGCGTCTTACTCAATCACACTTGTCTCAATTCAGCCGTCTCAGACGCGCTTTATATCCATCTGACCTATATACACACTAATCGTTCATTTATTGCGCTATATTGTGCATTGAATGATATGATTGGCGTTCGCTTCGTGAGCCGTGAGCGAGTTCTATTTTTTTTTTTAGTGCTTGATGGGTGAACGATCTCACAACCCGGCTGGTGTTAGGTGGTTACACGAGCCCATAGACGTCTATAACGTAAATGCGCAACCCACATTGAGATATAAGTTCTAAGGTCTCAGTATAGTTACAACGGCTGCTCTACCCTTTGAAATCGAAACGCATTACTGCTTCACGGCAGAAATAGGTAGGGTGATGGTACCTACCCGTGCGGACTCACAAGATGTCCTACCACTAGTAGATCATGCGAGACCGATTTTTTTTATTGCTTAGATGGGTGGACGAGCTTACAGCCAACCTGGTGTTAAGTAGTTAATGGAGCCCATAGACATCTACAACGCAAATGCGCCACCCACCTTGAGACATAAGTTCTAAGGTCTCAGTATAGTTACAACAGCTGCCCCACCCTTCAAATCGAAACGCATCACTGCTTCACGGCAGAAATAGGCAGGGTGGTGGTACCTACCCGTGCGGACTCACAAGATGTCCTACCATTAGTAGATCATCCGAGGCCGATATAAAACGTATCTCGTATACGACTGTAACGACATCCGTGAATGTGATGTTGTACATCCTATAGGTGACGTTTGGTCCCCTCGTGTCCCGCCGGATGCGGCCTAATGACATAAATGCAAATTCGACCATTTGAGTTTCCTGCACGCCTGCACTCGACCCAGCTCGATACGCGCCCGTACGACTCACTTGGCCAACGTTATATATCTAACTAGCTTTTGCTCGCGACTTCGTCCGCTTGGAATAGTTACTTTGGCATAACGCTAAATTTTACCCGCCTCTTCATTTACGTAGAAAGTGAAAATGTTATTGAATAATAGAATGTTAAGGAGTTATTTAAGGTATCAAAATCACACTTTTTAAGCGACTTCAAAAGAGGAAGTTATTTAAAGGGGAACAATCCTCTCATACATTACTTTAGCGAAACTTTAACCGTTTCCGCAGCGCACGCAGTGGAAGCTCTCAAAAGGGATTAAAACTCCGATTTTGAAACATTCTTTATTGGTGCTTTTTTTTTTATTGCCCTTGTAGGCAGACGTGCATACGGCCCACCTGATGGTGAGTGGTTACCGTCGCCCATGGACTTCAGCAATGCCAGGGGCAGAGCCAAGCCGCTACCTACCGCTTAATACTCTCCACAAGCCTCGTTTGAAGAAGGACATGTCATAGTGCTCGAGAAACACCGTGGAGGGGAGCTCATTCCATAGCCGGATGGTACGTGGTAAAAAAGACGCACTGTGGATGACCGCAGTGGCTCCAGGTAGTATGGATGAACTCTACTCCGGTGACGGGCGGTGCGATGGTAAAAATGGCGGTCCGCTTGCATTGGTTTTAACGTGATGTTATATAGCCTATAGCCTACCTCGATAAATGGGCTATCTAACACTGAAAGAATTTTTCAAATCGGACCGACCAGTAATTCTTGAGATTAGCGCGTTCAAACAAACAAACTCTTCAGCTTTATAATATTAGTATAGATATACTCCATCGAAATACCGGCATTTTTTGTACTTGCCTTAATAGGCAGCGTGTTTCGCGTTCCTCACATTTTTACTTGATTAAGTGCTCCAGTATTCTGAGCCGGTACCACATCGGCACCGGAGTGTTGTAACAGCATCGGAATGTGTATAGAAAGAAATAAAACTAAAGTGTAGATTCGCTTCTTTATTACTCGGTGATCGTAAACACAACATTATAAAGTACTCTAATATTTTGGTTCAGTCGGGAACTTAAAAAACTAGACACTACATTTTGGTACTACATACATACATCGACAGCTCTAGCTGCACTGGTCTGTAAATCTAGTCTAGACGAATACAATATACGCTTAGGCAACTAGGACCATTCACGCTATAATAATATGGCTGCGGCGCCAAATCTTTCGTAACGTTTACATAATTAATAATTATTTACAAATGCCTAAAATAATTTCATATGTTTATATATTACAAAGCTTCATAGTAACGTGGCGATAATATATCGATTTTGGACATGAATACAAATAGTTCGGTGCATTCGATTATCACAGGTCTTAAAAATAGTTTTATACAGAACAATATATTATAGTAGCAGCTCTATTTTTTTTTTTTTTATGAAGATCAGATAGATACAGGAGACAAGTCGCAAACGCACCACATAAATTAACACAACTATTCAAAAAGGACACAACACTAAGTAATGTCTTTTGAATTCTACGAACATGACAACAACACTAATCGTTTATTATCGATACAACCTAAACAAAACGTACAATGCGTTAGTGAAATCGAAATACATATTTATTGTCATAAACTGACGATTATCGATAATACATAAAAAAAACTTTGATACTATATTTACAAAACGTATTTCACAAATCGATAATTCGAAAAAGTAAGTTCGTCTGATTTCTCCAGAGACTGACTACGAGATGCAAATCGTGAAATCCGTAAGCGCCGGAAACAATCGAGGCAACATCGCAACGCCGCCGGAATAATTTCGACTTTTATTTATTCTTAAAACATTCTCGAAATGCGTTTGTCGTTCGTTGCCTCTCGACCGAAACCATGCAACAGTAATGAGTTACTTTTCGTACACACACGGTGCCGTGCGTATTCATTATAAATAGGAGCCGCGGAGTAGGTAAATGCTTTTCACACTTGAACATTCGAGGTTTAGCAGAACGAAAAATACATGATTAGAAAGATTTTTATAAGGTGGATTTTCGCATTTACTATTTTTTATTTTTTTATTACTTAGATGGGTAGACGAGCTCACAGCCCACATGGTGTTAAGTAGTTACTGGAGCCCATAGACATATATAACGTAAATGCGCCACCCACCCTGAGATATAAGTTCTAAGGTCTCAAGTATAGTTACAACGGCTGCCCCACCCTTCAAACCGAAACGCGTTACTGCTTCACGGCAGAAATAGGCAGGGTGGTTGTACCTACCCGCGCGGACTGACAAGAGATCCTACCATAATTTTACATCTTACATATTGTCTTCAGATTCTTTATAATTTCAGACGTTTCCATATTTACGTTCTTAACATTTTTGTATGGAAACGACCGTAAATATATCGAGAGGTTAAGGGCTATTAATGGTTCAAGCGACATTTTTGCAAGTTTGCAGAAGAGCCATTTATAGTTTAAAATTTATAATTAAAAAAATCTTCTTCAGCTATTTAAATGGAGTAACACTTATTAGAACCTCAATTTAAAGCATCGACTTGTTGATGCTAATACCAAATAAAACGCATCTTTAATTGCAAAGATAGATATCGCGTATTAAGCGAAATTTCGCTTAAACAAAATAGCCTTTCACCCCTTAATAATATAGCGTTTTACTTGTTGTTAAAGTTTAAATTTGAATAACGCGCCCAAAAGCCGTCTCAGTTCGGGCGCATATTAAAATAAAATCGTGCCGTCCCGAAAGTTCCCGTCACTTCGACGCGGTGACCTACTAAAAACTAGATAAGTTATTATTATGTAGTTCATTCATCCTTTTCTAACATTTGCGTTAGACAGATTTTCGTTCGGTTGTGTTGGTACAACCCAACGTTACCGGCTTAGGTAGGAAAAACAAAAAGACAAAAAAAAAACTTGTCAAAGCGGCACGATGCAATCAATATTAGTACGTCTGTTAATATTTTATTAAAAAATATTTATCCGTATACACCTTTGTGCAAACAATAGAAACAAAACATAGAATGCTAACAGTATTTTAATGACAGTTTGTTTGAGTAAAAGTTTTTTATAAGAGAATTCAATGTTACAGATTATAGATTAAGGCGTAACTTTTTTTTTAAGATCTTTAATAATGTCTACGAATCGCGAAGGCCACGAGAACTTTTAATAAGCTTGTGAATTAACTAAACTCGTAGAGTCGTAGTTAAAGAGCGCGTGATACGCGAAACATAAATCAATGTTACCCCGGCGGCATACTAATGGTATCCGTTGACAAATAATGATTGTCGACGATTTAAATAAATTAAATCGTGAACACCGTGAAACGACGTTACCAACATGAATATGCAAAACGTGTCCATTCGAAATGGCACCCAAATAATATTTCCTACAACCTATATATTTTTTACCACCATACCGTTGGTCGGATCAGATAACTGCGCTCACTGGACTCTCTGTTGCGAACGTCCTGAGAGAAGCCGAAAACCGAAGCAAATGGAAGCTGAGGGTACAAAGAGCCACGAAGGGCTTTCAAGGACACGACCTTCAGCAATGAAGTATGATTAACGGCCGTCTGGTGTAGTGGTAAGTGACATGGTCACACAAGTCTATACAAGGAGGTCGCGGGTTCGAATCCCGCCAAGGGAAGATATTTGTATGATAAAATTAAATATAAATGTCTTTTCCAGGGTTATGGATGTATATTAAATATATGTATGTGTATAATAAAAATCTTACATTTATATCCGTTATCTGGTACCTGTAACACAAGTTCTTTACGAACTTATCACGGGACCAGTTAACGTGGCGTGATTGTTAGTAAATATTTATTATTTTATTATTTATTCGACTAAGAAGAATTAAAAAAAAACCGTTACACATAATCGATTCCCGAACGATACATACATACATACACATAGATAGATAGCGTTATTTACATTTTCACATTAAATTGTATAGCCTGTGATCAATCAAACCGCAGATAAGATTCCCTGCAATAAAGGCCGACTTATAGAGACATACGTAAATCGCATTGTTTGCAAATTGTAATGACAAACTATTGAACGACAAATGTGGGAGATCGTTTATTTATCGGACAATAATTTAGCATAATGTTACGATTCGTATTATATTCGTGCGCTCGGTTTCTTTAAATATTCTGTGGAGAAGTTGAATATAACATCGGCCGTTTACAAAATTGTACCATGTTTTGAAAACACACATTGAGGCGAGAATATTATTATCGACTTAAAAGTAAACAGTGAACTGCGATAATATAACAATTCGAATAAATCGCACTATTATTACTATTCACAACATCGGAGACACGGGTACTTACATACACAGATTACAATTAATGTATACGATATATATTATGTATATACACGCAAAATGTTCACACAATGTTTTTTGTTAAAAAAATTACCACTCACTGAAAGGAAACAAAACACAGTTAAAAGAAGCCCGGCCCGACCCTTCGCAGTTTCTGTCTAAATTATGAAACTTATATTTCGAAATGATCATTTAATAATATTAATTTGATACCCATTGTTGTATAAACAAACTATTTCAATAATTCCCTTGGCCGAGGTAAATTTTTTTATCACACGACATAATAACGTGGTCATAACACATAAGCATAGCTGCTAGCTTTTAATCATGTAAGGATAGAGACTAAAATTGGTAAACTCAAATGATCCAACAAATAGCACTAGAATTGTAACTAAGACGTGACGTATTCAAATGTGATATTAAAATAGTGCACGATGTTGCCAACACAAAAAAATCATTCATTTCAGATCACGATGTTATTAAGTTTTTATATCAAGTTTTCTGTAAGCATTATTATCGTTCGAAAATCGATTCTCGCAAAAAAAATCGGATAAGTTCCATAAATCGACGGCAATTCAAACTTCATACGTTAATAATAGCCGTTTTGTAAAATTTGTTTGTTATATTAATTTTAATTATTAATTATTTATTTATTTATTCGCGGTAGCGGCAGCGGCTTGGCTCTGTCCCTGGCATTGCTGAAGTCTATGGGCAACGGTAACCACTCACCATTAGGTGGGCCGTATGCTCGTCTGCCTACAATGATAATAAAAAAATAAAAATTCAATAGATGATAATATTGTTATCGAACCGTATTTAAGTTAATAAATAAAATGAAAAGTATAATAGTTTTAAAGAATATATTTAAACTATCGTTAAGGTCACGATAGATGTAAATGTTGCAACATTATTTTAGCGGGTGAGAAAACATGATGTTAAAGCAATAACAACGCGCATTTATTATCCAGCTATGTGCGTTTTTATTACCCTTATATTGCAAACTAGAGCATACAGCCCATCCGATGGCGAGTGGATGTTAACAAATACCACAGGCAGAGCCAAGCCACTGCCTACCCCAGAGTACTCTCTGCAAGCCTAGTTTGAAAAAGGCGTCTCCAAACATCTTTTCAAAAACATTTACACTCTATTCCAATTACGAAGTCCCTTTTGACACTTATTGGAACGTAACTCTTCACGTTTCGCATAGTCTATATATTAATACGTGAAGCAAAAACTTTGTACCCCTTTTTACGATAATTGCGCGGGCGGATGAGTATGAAATTTCCCACACTTATGGGGAATATAGAGAAGGAGTGCAGAATGCTAATACATATTATTTTAAAATTATGCATTAAAAATACATTAAATCAATAAAGAAAACATTACACACTAATATATTTGACACACACACATATACTCTTTGTTTATTGTCAAATTTTTGTTATTGCTTAAAGTTTGTTCAAATTGCGAATAGGTTTCTTTATCTTTAATATGACGAGTATTTGTCTATAGTGTAGTCTTGGCGAAATCTGTGACTATATAAATATAAGTCTTTGGCAATAGAACCATAATAATGTCCAAACTTATAATTTTAATTAATTATAGTCGAATATCGACTACTGCGGGAACACTAGTTTAAAAAAATATGCATTTTTGTTCATGGTCGTATACATAATTTAAAAAAAAACCACAATCAATTTAAATGATTATACAATTAATTCACACACACAATAACATATTAATAACATCTGTCACATGGGACTTCGTAATTGGAATAGAGTATAATAGTATCAGTGAGTTTAGTGCGAATTAGTACTTAGTACGCCCTTAGCGGCAAACGTAGGCAAACGTTCCAATTCCATACAAATTTGAGTTAACTTTTACGCGGTCGAGAACGTTAACATATCGGACTAAGCACACAGAACTGTGTACGGTGCTGTCAAAATCGTATCGATAAAGACGGTCGGCGTAGACTGCGCACAAATACCCAATGGTTAACTCTCACATTTAAGGCGGTCAGCGCAAAAGTGGCCTAGCCCACAATTTTCCATATTCGAATTTATATATTGCAATTTATTATGCAATCAAAACATATGAAGTTTTAATGCAAAACTGGCCTATCCCTAGTTGCATAGATAGATAAAAGATGCCTTTGTAAACATTATTTTTGCGGGTATTGTTTTTGCCTACGAAGCAGTGTAAAATTAAAATGAAATCTCATGATCTCCATATTAAGTATGGTAAGGTTAGGCCACCTTGGCGCTGACGGCCTCATTTATTGATACACAAGAGACATCAGCACTGAAGAAACTGTTAGTATAAAATTGCTTTTTTAAAGATATAAGCTTAAAATTTTAACGTTCAATTAAATTTTACTCGATTATTAATAATCTCCCATAATTATCGTAATTGATGAAAACTGGATAAGAATTCAAACGTTTTTTTTTTAAATCATGCAGATCTCGTTAATTGCTTTTCAAAAATACTAATATTTTCCTTTCTATTCTAACTAATTTAATGAACAACACAATAGAACACAGTCGATCTTACAACATTAAATCTTTCATGTAAACTAAGAAATAACAAAAAAAAAAACTAAAATTCCTAATTATTATGTCTTATAAATATTTTTATTTTTTTACAATATCCAATAACGGTACATTTTATTTTAGCTTTAAATAGAAATACGACCACCAATATGTATTTTTATAGCACATAAATCTTTGGTAATGAGGAAATTGTAAATTTTCAGTAGAATCATTGGGTAAGACAGAGATGGCGACATAAAAAGAATTAAACTTAAGTGGACGTGCACAAATGTCCTTTATAAATAAACTAATAAGTTTTATTTATGTTTGCCTGTGGTTTTTTATCGATCGCTAGCAGACGAAGGAAACGGCAAAAACGTAATGGCCGCCTGTGCCAATGTAAATACATTCACGGGCCGTAGGCTTAATTAAAACACTTTTACGGTTTAATCCTGTGTTTTTTTAAATGTTTTTCATTGTTATTTAAAACCGTAAAGTTTTTTTTTATTGCCTAGATGTGTGGACGAGCTCACAGCCCACCTGGTGTTAAGTGGTTACTCGAACCCATAGACATCTACAACGTAAATGCGCCACACACCTTGACATATATAAGTTCTAAGGTCTCAGTATAGTAACAACGGCTGCCCCACCCTTCAAACCGAAACGCATTACTGCTTCACGGCAGAAATAGGCAGGGTAGTGGTACCTACCCGTGCGCACTTACAAGAGGTCCTACCACCAGTAAATAAGTATTCGAAACGAAGGAATATATGGACGGAAGAAAGCAGTGGAATTGTCGTAACTTGAAAAATCCAACTTTACACCACATATATATTATTATAATCAGTTGATATAATCTTAAAGCCTATCTTATTATATCGAGGGGTGAAAGACTATTTGGTTTAAGCGACATTTCACGTAATACGCGACATTTATCTTTGTAATTAAAGGTGCGTTTTATTTGGTATTATATCGACAATTCAATGTTCTTAATTGAAATTAAATTAAATTTACTCTATTCAAATAGCTGAAGAAGTTTATTTGTTATGATATTTTTTTTCAAATCTTAAACTTTAAACGGCCCTCTTGTAAAGTTGCGAAATGTCGCTTGAACCAAATAAATAGCCTTTCTCGCCTCGACGTTATTATAAATACATACCAAATCTTAACTTTCTATATCTAAAAATATAATAGCTATGAGATTTTGAAATAGTTTAATGGCTCTGGTGTAAAGAAACAAAAACAATTCTCAAGTAACAACAACACTTCCGTCGATATAAATATTGTACATTAACTGCAGTATCTATACAACTGTGTACTATAATACTTAACCTCAAAAAAGTCGCTTTTGATCGCGACAAACCTCTATAAAGTTTTCGGGAATCGCACACAATATTAAAACTATTTGTATGGTTAACTCTCGTATTTTTTTAAATTTTTTTTTGTCCTTATATTATTTCGAGTTTCAATGAATAAATGAATTCATATTGACAGCACAATATTCAAATATCGACGAATAACAAACACAATGGTCGTCCGAGAAGACAACGGAATCTGTAAACAATTGGAAAGGTCGGAAGTAATATGGTGACAATACAAAGCAACGCGAGATTAGACTGTTTTTATTTTTTTTTTGTCATTAGGCAAACTAGCTCGACTCTTCAAATCGAAATACGTGACTTGTTCGCGATAAATAAGAAGGACGGTGTTATCCACAATTCACAATTCTCCCGTTCACTATTAAAAAACTGCGACCGTCTCGACCGCCAAAACTGACTTTATTCATAGCGACATAAGAGTTTTATTCGAATAAGCCCATCACGTTTCATGTTACTTTGCTTAAAACAAAATAATTTGTACTTTTAATAACGCAGTATTTGATTTTAGATCGCCATCTCTGTCACATAAAACTTTTTATACAAAAAACAAACATACAACTATAATTTGTATCAAAAGACTCTATCGATATATTTCATTACAAAAATCAAATGAACTATTATGTGATGTTTAAATCTATAGAATCTAAAGAAAATTAAAATAATTTTAACAAAAAAGCATCCAAAGGCACAGATAATGCATTATTATTTATTTTACAATGATATATGTCGACGCACCACTAATTATATGGAAAAATTAATTAATCAATCAAGATTAATTCCTAATTTAACATGCGGCGTAATTATTGATTGTAATTATCACACGTGTAGTAAATATATTTCAGACTGATTGTTAATTTAAGCAAAATGCAATGTTATGGTTTGCTGTCACTTGGGCAGCAAACGATAACGTTGCATTTACCATTCGTCTTCAGAGGAATGTTTAATCATTTGCTAAATTCATTTCTTGATTTTTAAGCGACGTCTACTTGTTTAACACGATGTTTGGTTAAGATTAATGTTTTAAGGAACTCTGCCAGATTTTGTAATACGCGGAAACGATACCACGTGATTACGTTTGTAAGGATAGATTCAACTTTAGATTTAGTTAGTGACCTAAATTAGTTGTTTAAATTAATTTGTGATTTAACTATCAAGTTTGGAAAATTTAGAGTGAGTTTGCGTTTTAATAATTTGTGAATTTGAAGTAATTTCCGTCTTGACAAGAGGGAGCCACCGAACTATCAAGTTTGGAAAATGTAGTGAGTTTGCGTTTTAATAATTTGTGAATTTGAAGTAATTTCCGTCTTGACAAGAGGGAGCCACCGAACTATCAAGTTTGGAAAATGTAGTGAGTTTGCGTTTTAATAATTTGTGAATTTGAAGTAATTTCCGACTTGACAAGAGGGAGCCACCGTTTTTGTTTTCGGGGTGGCGGCTTGTAATCAAGACGGAAAGACTTTCTTTCTGTGCTGCGCCTCGGCTGCGACCAGACGCTCTGTGAGTACATACTGTTGCATTATTTTAAGGTTATTTTTAAGTGTGTATATAAGTGCTAGGCGAAGTGTTGTAATTAAATAGTGTTAAACTATAATTTGGTTTCGTTTGCGATGAGTGAGCCTTGTGATGGAGTTGGTGGCGTCAGTTTATCTGACGTCACCTTTTCCAAAAATTCTCCGGAGGTCGGTGCGCCGTCATCAGAAGTGGGATCACCTCCCACTTCTGCTCGCCCTTCTGGCTCGGTTAACAAAAATATGAACACTTCTGTTGATGGGGTGCCGGCTGATTTTTTCACTCAGATGTTGCAAATGATGAAACACGTGTCGGATCGTATGACGTCGCAATCAGATATTTCAAAAGTGAGAATAAATGACGTGTTTTTGCCGTCATACGATCCAGACGCTAATGTTGGGGTTAGAGAATGGTGTCAACATGTGACCACAGCTATGGAAACTTACAACCTGAGCGATTATGAAGTCCGGATGAAGGCTGGTAGTTTGCTTAAGGGTCGCGCAAGGTTGTGGGTTGACAATTGGCTGGTGTCCACCACCACGTGGCAAGAATTGCGTGATGTTTTAATTTCGACTTTTGAACCGGAAAACCGATATTCACGCGATGTTGTGCGTTTTAGAGAACATACTTACGATAATTCTAAAGACATCGCTCAGTTCTTATCACAAGCTTGGGTTTTATGGAGACGTATTACTAAAGATAAGTTGTCGAATGATGACGCGGTTGAGGCTGTTATCGGTTGCATTGGGGATGAGCGCCTGAGAATCGAATTGTTAAATGCGCGAGCTACATCTGTCCCAGAACTTATTTCAGTGGCCTCATCTATAAAAAGTGTTAAACGTCCTCATCCCAATGCATCGATACCGCATCAGAGTGTCGCAAAGCGCCCACGTTTTGATAAGACACCGGGCTTTTGCCAAATCTGTAAAAGGTCGGGTCACGATACGCGTGATTGCCGATACCGCGACAAACCTGAAGGCCCTCAGCCGCGACAACAGGATGGTAAAACTACTCCTCCAGGTGTTGGTAGACCGACATGTACGTTTTGTTCAAGGTTGGGTCATACTTATCAAACGTGTTACAAGCGAGAACGTGCAGTTGTTTCTAATGTCAATTGTGTGGGGACGTCAAAATTAAATGCGATGCCAGTTGTTGTAGGAGGTTTCAAAATAAATGCAATTTTTGATAGTGGAGCCGAATGTTCAGTCATTCGTGAATCTGTAGCTGCAAAGTTGCCGGGAAAACGCGTTGATAGGGTTAGTTATTTGAAAGCTCTCGGTCAATTTACGGTTGTCTCGCTTTCAACATTAACAACAGTTTGCATAGTCGACAACTTGCGCGTAGAACTAGAGTTTCACGTCGTTTCCGATATTGAAGTGAGCTCTGATATTTTGATAGGCATTAATTTGATAGAAAATACGAACCTAAGCGTTGTTGTAAATTCACGAGGTGCAATGCTGGTTCATCAACCGATCATTTACCACATGCGATCTCAAAGCCCAAAATTTGGCAAATTAGATTGTGACTTAACCAATGACAATCAGATTAGCGAGTTAAAAATATTGCTGAACAAGTTCGAACACTTGTTTATTCATGGCTACCCGCATACGCGAGTTAATACGGGTGAGCTAGAGATTCGATTAAAGGACGAAAGTAAGACAGTGGAGCGTAGGCCCTATCGGCTTAGTCCAGTTGAACGGGAAAAAGTTCGCGATATCGTTAACGAATTGCTTGAGCATAAAATAATTCGGGAAAGTAAATCTCCTTTTGCAAGCCCAATAATTATAGTTAAAAAGAAAAACGGCAAAGATCGTATGTGTGTAGACTACCGAGAGTTAAATAGGAATACCGTCAGGGACCATTATCCCTTACCGATAATCTCAGACCAAATAGACCAACTGGCCGGGGGTATTTATTTCACCACAATTGACATGGCAGCTGGGTTTCATCAGATACCTATTTCGGAGGGATCAATTGAAAAGACTGCTTTTGTAACTCCCGATGGTTTATATGAATACCTAACTATGCCATTTGGACTTTGCAACGCGGTGTCAGTCTACCAGCGCTGCATTAATAGGGCTCTCTCTCATCTCACGAGCTCACCAGACCAAGTGTGCCAGGTCTATGTCGATGATGTGCTCTCAAAGTGTAAAGATTTTGATCAGGGCTTATCCCATATTGAACGCATATTGATTGCTCTACAAGAAGCTGGCTTTTCTATTAACGTTGATAAAACCGCCTTCTTTAAACGCTCCATCGAGTACTTGGGCAATATAATTGCCGACGGGCAGGTCAGCCCTAGCCCAAGAAAGGTGGAGGCTTTAACGAAGGCACCAATCCCGAAAACTGTCAAACAAGTTAGACAATTCAATGGCCTGGCTGGATATTTCAGACGTTTCATTCCCAACTTCTCGCGAGTTATGGCGCCTTTATATGAACTCACTAAGAACGATACGACATGGGAATGGAACGAAAGGCATGACGAAGCTAGGGATTATATTGTCAAACATCTGTCTACTGCGCCTACCCTTACGCTATTCCAGGAAGACGCACCCATCGAACTCTACACGGACGCCAGCAGCATCGGCTACGGGGCAGTGTTAGTGCAGACATTCGCGGGTCGCCAACATCCAGTCGCGTACATGAGCCAGCGCACCACCGACGCCGAGAGCCGCTACCACTCTTACGAACTTGAAACGTTGGCGGTCGTAAGAGCAATTAAGCATTTTCGGCATTACCTCTACGGCCGAAAATTCAAGGTAATAACCGACTGTAATGCTCTCAAGGCCTCCAAAAACAAAAAGGACTTGCTTCCGCGTATCCATCGGTGGTGGGCGTTTTTGCAAAACTACGAATTCGAGGTGGAGTATAGGAAAGGTGAGCGATTACAGCACGCAGACTTTTTCAGTAGAAACCCTTGCAGCGAGATGTCAGTTAACGTTATGACTCGAGATATGGAATGGCTGCAGATTGAGCAGCACCGCGACGACGTGCTACGCCCAATGATGGAGAGTATAACATCTGGCGATTTCATCGAAGGCTATGTCATGGAAGATGGCATACTTAAGAAAATGCTCACAGATCCTATACTCGGCATACATAAACCAATTGTAGTGCCTAAGTCTTTCCAGTGGAGCTTGATAAACTCCTTCCACGTGACACTGCAGCACCCAGGATGGGAGAAAACTCTGCAGAAGCTACGAGAAACGTACTGGTTTGACAAGATGAACTCGGCTGTTAGACGTTTTGTAGACCATTGTGTTATATGTAGAACCTCGAAAGGACCATCTGGTTCTATACAAGCGCAGCTCCATCCGATCCAGAAACCCACGGCAGCGTTCCAGGTCATTCATATGGACATCACAGGAGAATTGGGCACGAGAAACTCCGAAGGACAAGATGAGTACGTAATTGTTGCTATTGACGCATTCACGAAATACATATTACTGAGCTATTCCAATGACAAGAGCCCGAGCAGTACACTCGCGGCACTCAAGCGTGTCATTCACCTGTTTGGCACCCCGGTACAAGTGGTGGTTGATGGCGGTCGGGAGTTTCTCGGCGAGTTCAAAGTCTACACTGACCGCATAGGGATTGACGTGCATTCAACTGCGCCAGGAACAAGCCGAGCAAACGGACAGGTCGAAAGGGTCATGGGCACATTGAAAAATGCTCTTACCATGATCAAAAACTACAGTACTCAAGACTGGCAGACGGCGCTGGAAGCTTTACAGCTCGCTTTCAACTGCACGCCACATCGAGTGACAGGAGTAGCTCCGCTCACTCTCCTGACCCGCCGACAACATTGCATACCGCCAGAGTTACTAAGGTTGGTGAATATTGAGAACGAATGCATAGATTTTGATCTGCTCGAGCAACACGTACGACAGAAAATGATTGATGCGGCGCAATACAACAAGCAACGCTTCGACAGAGGCAAGGCGAAATTGCGCCCATTTCAACGAGGTGACTACGTACTCGTCAAGAACAATCCTCGTAACCAGACATCCCTCGACCTCAAATACAGTGAGCCGTATGAAGTATGCAGAATCCTGGACAACGATCGGTACATCATCAAGCGAGTGACCGGCAGAGGGCGCCCTCGTAAAGTCGCCCACGACCAGTTGCGCCGAGCGCCCCAGCCCGGCGAGCAGGACACCGTGTCGACGGACAGTGTAGAGGACCCCGAGCGACAACCGGCGAGCGTGCCGGCCGACGAGACTGAAACAGATGCCACATCTCGGCCCCAGCCCCTGCCGTCTACCTCGCGAGCTGCCCAGGCCTTGGATGCTTAATGGTTAGTTTTATATTTCTTACTGCTATCCTGATAGTTACTTAAAATGTTTACCAATTTATGAGAAAGCCAGTATCAACATCAGCAGTAAGATCCAGCCGTTGGCCTATGTCTTTGTTGACGGGTCGACCATTATTAAAAGTAAGCCTGTACATTACCCCTATCCTATTTTCCTTCATTGAACCAATTTCAGAGCCCCTGTGGACCACGGTCAAAATAAATAAGGCCTAGGCCACAGCATCGTCCTTCCTAAATCCTTTAGAGCCCCTGTGGACCACGGCGTACGAGACCGCTCAGCGCCACAGCATCATTCCCATGTGAGCTCTTCATTACGCTATTTATTTTCAGAGCCTCTGTGGACCACGGTCATAAATATAAGGCCCAGGCCACAGCATCGACCTTCCTAATCCTTTAGAGCCCCTGTGGACCACGGCGTATGAGACCGCTCAGCACCACAGCATCAAAACCCTCATACGCCTAAACAAAAGGCAAGTAAAAAAAAAAAAAAAAAAAAACATTACTTTTCAGAGCCTCTGGGGACCACGGTCAAAATGATTGACTATGACTGTTGCTAACTTTGACCGACTTAGGCCTAGGCCCCAGCATCGTCCTAGTTCCCACTTCCATTAGAGCCCCTGTGGACCACGGCGTTCGAGACCGCTCAGCGCCACAGCATCAATCCTGTCTACGAGAAATCAAATCGTGCAATTATGCGTGGAGCATTTGTATCGATATATCTACGAGTACATAAATCGTGCGAGTAAGCGTGGAGCATTACAAGCACTTCAATATCATCGCTCACCTTCCATGTACAGCATTCCTATACTTATAACAATTTTGTATAAAGCCTCTCAATCTTTATTCTGTGCTTTTCATCTTACTATTTAACATACTTGTGTGTATGAACTTTATGGTACAAAAGCTAGCTGATAACTAGGATTGTTGAAATCGGTTATCAAAGAAAAATAGTACGACAATTTTATTATCATTACAGTAGTGACGTTGTTTCATTTTGAAAAGCGCCAGCCACAAACAAGTTGTCAGCTAGTGTACCGGTGGACGGATACCTAGCTCAAAGAAATTACTTTTCATTTTCAGACCCGCGACTGGTGCAGAGCACGCACACTGTCTCGCAGAATGGCCGTGTCGACGCACCACTAATTATATGGAAAAATTAATTAATCAATCAAGATTAATTCCTAATTTAACATGCGGCGTAATTATTGATTGTAATTATCACACGTGTAGTAAATATATTTCAGACTGATTGTTAATTTAAGCAAAATGCAATGTTATGGTTTGCTGTCACTTGGGCAGCAAACGATAACGTTGCATTTACCATTCGTCTTCAGAGGAATGTTTAATCATTTGCTAAATTCATTTCTTGATTTTTAAGCGACGTCTACTTGTTTAACACGATGTTTGGTTAAGATTAATGTTTTAAGGAACTCTGCCAGATTTTGTAATACGCGGAAACGATACCACGTGATTACGTTTGTAAGGATAGATTCAACTTTAGATTTAGTTAGTGACCTAAATTAGTTGTTTAAATTAATTTGTGATTTAACTATCAAGTTTGGAAAATTTAGAGTGAGTTTGCGTTTTAATAATTTGTGAATTTGAAGTAATTTCCGTCTTGACAAGAGGGAGCCACCGAACTATCAAGTTTGGAAAATGTAGTGAGTTTGCGTTTTAATAATTTGTGAATTTGAAGTAATTTCCGTCTTGACAAGAGGGAGCCACCGAACTATCAAGTTTGGAAAATGTAGTGAGTTTGCGTTTTAATAATTTGTGAATTTGAAGTAATTTCCGACTTGACAAGAGGGAGCCACCGTTTTTGTTTTCGGGGTGGCGGCTTGTAATCAAGACGGAAAGACTTTCTTTCTGTGCTGCGCCTCGGCTGCGACCAGACGCTCTGTGAGTACATACTGTTGCATTATTTTAAGGTTATTTTTAAGTGTGTATATAAGTGCTAGGCGAAGTGTTGTAATTAAATAGTGTTAAACTATAATTTGGTTTCGTTTGCGATGAGTGAGCCTTGTGATGGAGTTGGTGGCGTCAGTTTATCTGACGTCACCTTTTCCAAAAATTCTCCGGAGGTCGGTGCGCCGTCATATATTATTGTCTCTGTCATGCTCACTACACTACTCTTGCTTGACATGAAAGAGACATACATAAAGTAAATAACAAATTTTGCTTACTGCGGGGAAAAGCTATTGAACTGTATTTAAAAATAACAGTCCAAGCGAATTCACTATATTTTGTAACAATGGACTTATTTTTTAAATTAAGTATTAAGAAGTTAGATATAGACTGTGGTACGGCGTGTGGTAGTGTTCAAATTAGAAAATGGGCACTCAAAACGTGTTTTGCCAAATAGTTATATTATAATAATATAGTATTACAATTATTAAACTTTTTTTGTGAATCAAAAAAATAAGAATATTGTCTACAGTTCAGGTGGACGAATAGAATCAAAAAACCAACTCAGGTCCATTATTTCTGGGACACTTCTTCAGAGAACCTTTAATTCAGGTACGTAATTATAATTAAGATATTCCGAAGAAAGCCTTACATTAACTAGCACAGATTGTAAACAGACATTCTTGAGGCAAACGAAAAGCAATGATTCCTTCAAAAATAAAACAATTTTCCTTCACTATAAAATATTACTTAATTCTCTTCTAACCCATGTTTTTATTAACATTTTTCATTCATTCGTTGAAAATATACGAATTGCACAGTAAACATTTACGACCACTCATTCCGAGGTGTAATGAATACTCTCACTTTTTTTTTTAATTAAAGGAAAAAGAACAATTCTTTTTTTTTAAACAAGTAACTTAAAATAAGCGTAGATTGAATATTTTCATATTAAATGCATCTGTGGATGGAGAATCGATTTAACTATATGTACAGTTTAAACATCATGTTGGTTAATGTCCTGGGAATCCTTAACGAATACATTTATTGTTTTATTTACAAAACATTACGATGGAAATCCAGTGTACATATCGCTACCGAAGAACACAGACCTACATTTTATTGTTCAGATTCTAATCGAAAAAAAAAAAGATGAAGTTTCGTTGTCTTGGTTATTTTATTTATAGTTTTCAAAATATTCGTGTTATCTGTGGTAGCCTTAAAAACCAATATTTTGGATTTTATAATCTATGATTGTGAAATAGTTGCGTGAATTTGGCTCTGCCCGACCTTGTACTAACCTTGTACTGCCTCTTAATATTTAATAAAATCAAATACAAATTAGGCTGTATGGTTGTGTGATACTTTCGTCTCTCCTATTTCGAGAAAGTAAAACTACTACTGGCTATATTTGAAAATAGCTGCGCCGTTATAATTGCCTACATTAAAAATTCACTGGAGTTTCCACCTATATCTCTAAACCACACAGCTGCATAAAGCTGACCGTCGTAATATTAAATGACTAGTGTCCGAGCAGCGTCCCTACTTGCCTCTGTACTTCTCTGTGGTGGCGTCTTCCAGGTTGCTGTCCCAGTCGAACTCGGTGACCCCGTTTCTGGAGACTTCGCCGAGGTGCCTCCAACGGTACTCGAAGTCAGTGTCTCGTTTCTTTAGCGCTTCGAATCTGTGTAAAAAATTATTAGTATCATACAAATGTACTTAAATAAGGTTATTCAATGCAGTTTGATTGTTTTTACTTTTGGCTTGACTATTCAAGTCTGCCTATGCAGACGATCTTATTATACAGGTTGGTACGGGTTGTTACCAATGCCTATGGACAAGCAACTGTCAATGCCTACGCCCCCCTCCAAGAAATGGGGTCACACAACAATTGTTTTCTAAATATCCAATCCTTCAAATGGGATAGTCTTAGGTCTTAGTCCGCTATATTACTTAAAGGACATGGACACTCTCCATACATTGCACGGCCCACTAAGCGAAGGTCAAGGACAGTAATGAAATTAAGTTTTTAATAACCGACTATATATACCCTTTATTATAAACAAATTAAAATCAATATTGTTCATGGGGATACAGAGATATTTAAAAAATAAGATAAGAATTTTAGATTATATCATATGATTTTGCTGTCAATACACTAACTGACACTTTAACATCATCATTAGCTTAAATCTTATTTATATTACTATACTTGATGACACATACCTAATTCAATGAACGCCAAGACTTTAATACAATAAGCAGGTATATCGCAACGAAACACTTAATAATATCTCTGATTTTATTAACTTGAACTATTGAGTGGAATAGCAATATGGCTACCACAAGATTTTGGGACGCGACCATGGCCTATTATTATTTATGTCTATAGGGTTGACACCCGCACCAATATACCGATATACGAAAAATCAGCATATATACTGACATCAGCCACTAGGCTTTGCGCGAACGTATCATTTATTGCAAATTACATTTGAGAATAGATTGTTATTATGTTAGTACACATACGTACGCGATTCTTGTTGTTGTTCCTATTAATGTATTCCAATATACCGTATAGTTTGTTACACAATCAGCCCTAAGCATATTATATTCAAGCATCGATGAACAATTAACAACGGGTAACTACGTGAACACCACAATATCACTGTAATATCATGTTTGTTGACGATACTGAATACAATGTAGTTAATTCAACGCAATTCATGTTGACGTTGCTAATTTGGCATAATAATACAGTAAACGCTTGAACAATATGATAATGCTATATTATTATTAGGCCTGTGGCTGGCTGCGTATGGAACGCACAAGCATGCTATCCTGCTCATTTCTGTGGCAAAACCAAATCGCTCTCTGATAGCCATTATTCTAATTATTTGGGCACTTCGCTATCGTAAAAAGTGGATAATTTATAAATGCAACATTTTATTGGTTTTATTTATTTCATTAACGTTTTAACTCTGCGTTAATTAGTTACACTGGTAGAAGAAGAACGATTTTTAATGCTACCAAAATCCGCGATGTGAATTCGTGAAGGTACATATGAGCAGGGAAAGAGTGCATTCACTTTAAATGCCATTTTATCATCTATATTTACATATCTATATATTAATACGTGAAGCAAAAACTTTGTATCCCTTTTTACGAAAATTGCGCGGACGGAGGAGTATAAAATTTTCCACACTTATAGAGAATATAGAGAAGAAGTGCACAATGCTAATATGTTTTTAAAATAATGCATAAAAGATACATTAAATCAATAAAGAAAACATTACACACACTATATAAATGTATTTGACGCACACACGCATGCATACTATTTATTGTCAAACTTTTGTTCTTGACGTCTGTGGTCAAATTGAGAATAGATTAAATATATGTTTGTCTTTGTTAATATTTTCTATAGTGTAGTCTTGGCGAAATTTGTGATTATAGAAGTATAAAATACAATCATAATAGTGTACAAACTTACTATTCCAATTAATTATAGTCGAATTTCGACTACTGCGGGACCTCTAGTCATCTCAAAAAGTTTTCATGTTCAAGATTAGTATCATACCAAATTTTGATTTTCTTGTTTCGGCCATGACGAAAGATCTCATTAATCGATATTTATTTGATACAGTATTGACTTTTTACACACCCGAAATATATTCAACGGTAACGGGTCATAAGGAAAAGGGTAACTGAATTGCGCCCTTTCAAAGTTTCCGCAAAACGGTTGGAGAAACCGCCCTTGATATGCCCATAGATTAGGAACCCAATCTATTCCAACATTTATTTACAGCCCCGAGGTCGAGTGTATGGGACGAGGTCACAAAAATTTCACTATTTGTAATAATATAATGAAATACCCCTCACTTGTAAAATGCCTCATTAGTGGTACGGTCGGTGCGTGACGTTACAATTAGATTTTGTAATTCGATTAAAAAAAACCAATAATGTAAACATTAAAGTAATATTTCTTTCGACTTTGTACTAAGAAAAGCGATCTCTTTTATGCAAAAAAAAATATTTTTCCGTCACTCCGAATCTAGATAACATTTTGTTGAGTTCAATGGTATTTTGATGATCTCCATTTTGTAGATTAGCAATAACCACAACGAACCCGAGGTTACATTTTGACCAACAGAAAATTATCGGTGAATGAAATAAATTGCAATGACTGCGGTCGGCTGTCTCACTATCAGTAGATAACCTAAACTGGGGGAGGTTCATTTCCGAGACAATCTCCTTGTCTTACTAATTCAATTGGTTTTCAAAAAAATTTAAAGGAATGTACCAAACAAGGTAGTAGTCGGTAACATTATTTAAAAAAAAAAAAAAATTCTCCATAATGTTCTATCCGGTATCGAATAATAAAACTAAATAATAAGTATACAGTTACATATTTAAAATTTTAAATATCTACATATATATCGCACTAGTGACTTCGTTATTAAAATAAATAATAATGTACCTTAAATTAGATTTTTAATAAAGGCTATCTTATCTTATCTTATTTTAAAGGCTATCTTATCTTATTTTCATACTTTTCGGGTAATTACCGCAGATTGTTGAATTATTTCTTCTCGCAATCCTTTCTATCGCTCAACGAAACTGCCACAAAGTAAAATTTTGTTTTCAGTATTCATTTCGATTAACATTCATGGAGAAGATACGTCTATTCCGCCAAGTAGCACGGCTCTCGCCCTGTGGAACTATCACAAATCCAATAGGATTGGGAACGTTGATCCAATTGAGCCGCTTTGAATGTGCGCGTAAAAATCAATTAACGAAACGCGGTCTTTTCGATTGCATTTCTTGCATATGCAATGGTGGTATTTTCGATTGCATTTCTTGCATATGCAATGGTGGTATTTTCGATTGCATTTCTTGCATATTCGTTCATGAATTTTTGAGTAATTGCTCATTGAATCGATAGTGCCAAGACGTAGTTCTCAAATGTAGTAAAAAAATCAAGATCTGTTTTAAAATAAAAAGGGGACAGCTCACACACGGTTATCGTTTGGATCACCTGTGCTATGGAAACCAGACACTAATATACACAACGGCTGTAACAGTTAAAAGTACTGAGTTTTAGTACTATAAAAATATATCACAAAAACTGTAGTTATAATATTTTTTTAAGGATTTTATGACCTGGTAACTAAGACTTTTAAGTCATGTCTTATTTTAATTTACATTCTTAATTTTATGAAAAATGATAATATGGAGTGAAATGAAATGAAATGAAGATGATTAATTTGAGACATCAATCAACTGGTATGAAATTAAATGAAATGAGATGAGATGATATGGGATGAAATATAATCTCAGTAAAATGGTGGTCATTTACTGAGATTTTTCCAGTGGAGTTTTTGGAGGATCCCGAGAGGTTGTATTACGTCTAGCGGCTTTGTTTCATTTTCCCACTCTTGTGCATTTTCACAGATATGAAACAGTTAATAAACTACCGTTATTACATATTTAAACCTGAAACAACACTAAATAGACAAAATAAAACAAATCACACAACATCACTCCTCGCGTTCCCATCAAAAAGTCCCTGTAGTTATAAAAGTGAACTATGTCATAGATCATAATTTAAGATGGCTACTCTAAGAGCATTTCTTTGAATAAAAACTTCAAAAATTAAGTCGCAATTCACTTCTTCACTTCTTTTGAACTATTCTGTGCCAATTTTATTTCGAAACTGATTTCTTTCCGTACAATAAAGTCGAAGTACTTAAACTAGTGAACTCAGCAGAATCCCAATGGACAACATGTGCACTATCGCAGACCTTTGTTACTGCATGAGCCAAATCTTATAATAAAACGTATGTACCATGGTTAGTTTAGTCTAAAATCGACTTTTTGGCAGCTTCCTATTTACACGTAGTTTTATATTTATTTCGGTAGTATTTTCGGATGAGTTTTGTATTTTAAATGCAAGTGCAAAATCGCCAAAGGTAAATACATTTTTTTATTAACCTTGTAGGCAGGCACCTGATGGTAAGTGCTTACCGTCGCCCAGGGACTCCAGCAACGCCAAGGACAGAGCCGATCCGCCACCTACCATTTAATACTCTCCACAATCCTCCCTTGTAGAAGGACATGTCATAGCGCTCGGGAAACACAGTGGAGGGGAGCTCATTCCAAAGCCAGATGGTACGTAGCAAAAATATTACATACGTTAGACGTTATTTTATTCACTGAACTACGTTGAAAAACATAAGAAAAAAAAATCAGAACAATATTAACCGCAGTCATAACAATATTAACTAAAATATTTTCTTGGGTTTTCGCAACACGTATACATAATTAAAATCTATATATTAATACGTGAAGGAAAAACTTTGTATCCCTTTTTAAGAAAATTGCGCGGACGGAGGAGTTTGAAATTTTCCACACTTATAGAGAATATAGAGAAGAAGTGCACAATGCTAATATTTTTTAAAAATAATGCATAAAAGATACATTAAATCAATAAAGAAAACATTACACACACTACATACCTAGCACACTATTTGACGCACACACTATTTATTATCAAACTTTTGTTCTTGACGTCTGTTGTCAAATTGAGAATAGAATATAGTTTGTCTTTGTTAATATTTTTTATAGTGTAGTCTTGGCGAAATTTGTGATTATAGAAGTATAAAATACAATCATAATGTACAAACTTACAATTCCAATTAATTATAGTCGAATTTCGACTACTGCGGTACCTCTAGTTACTTTTATGATTTAATCGCTGTTTTTTATTATTTAATTAATTATTTAATTTAATTTAAATTAATGTGTGTATGTATGTGTATATGTATGTGTACATATATGTATATGTATTTCACTGGATTGGTACTTGTACTTTTTTGTGTTTAATGTATCGCACTGTTTATTTGTTTTTTGGTGTACAATAAAGAATACTCTCTCTCTCTCTCTCTCTTAGCTTAGCTTACTTAACTTTGCTTTCTAATAAAAATGCTATTTCTAAAGTCAAAACTGCAGTAATAATTTGATCAAACGTTACGAGAGAGCCGACTCCGCTATTCTCCGTTCGTTTTGATTGTCTCGGTGTCGCTGATCCGTTTCGAAACGGGCTAAAACCGTTTTCGTTCAATGGAAATCGATCGGATAGCGAAGCCGGTATGTACCGATTTTTATCTCACAGCTCATTGGCGTTTTTCGTACTTCTGAGCTTTACTAAGCTAATACGTTTTTAAAGAGAATGCGTTTACAGACAGCATCATCATCGTCATTATCCTGCCCTTCTCCCAGTTACCTGGGGTCGGCGCAACATGTTTCCTCCTTCCATACTCCTCTATCATATACCATTTCTTCGCTCACTGTCCTCTTACCCATGTCGTCTTTCACGCAATCAATCCATTTACAATTAATTTTATTCGTATATAAACAATTAAAGAATGCAGAGTTTTCATGTATAATTGTCGTTATGGCATCAATGATACCCGTAGAAAATTTTCGAATTGACAAACACTTTTGTACTCTAATGTACCCTGAACGGATTAAAATACTACAGTTTACTTTCTTATTCATACTTAAAACCTTCGTATTAATAATTTAATGTTTTGTTTCCTTTCACTAACGAGACATCGAATTTTGAGAACGAACTAGCAGTAAAAATCACTTACTATACTCGACGATAAATATTACACACCCTGCAATACATAGCTTCGTGCGACAGAGATAACGCTCTACGAAGCCGAAATTTGACGGTTGTCTCTTTCTAAAGTCGATGTGCAATATTTAACGTCGAGTACTGTATTTATATATTAATACGTGAAGCAAAAACTTTGTATCCTTTTTTACGAAAATTGCGCCGACGAAAGAGTATGAAATTTTCCCACACTTATAGAGAATATACAGAAAAAGTGCACAATGCTTTTTTTTTAATAATGCATAAAAGATAAATTAAATCAATAAAGAAAACATTACACACACTACCATGTATTTGACACACACACGCATGCACACTATTGTTTAATGTCAAACTTTTCCTATTGGAAAAAGTCTAAAGTCAAATTGAGAATAGAATAAATATTGTTTGTCTTTGTTAATATTTGTCTAAAGTGTTGTCTTGGCGAAATCTGTGATTATAGAAGTATAATAAATAGTCTTTAACAATAGAACCATAATAATGTTCAAACTTATAATTACAATTAATAATAGTCGAATTTCGACTACAGAGGGATCACTAGTATAGGTACTTAAGACGGCTTGGATCAGACCTTCGTGACGCCTTTAGAAATTCTTACCTTTTAAACATAAGGTTCTTGGCGAAATCGTAAAGCTCCAAGTCTAAGGAGTTCAGCTGCTGAATGCGGGCCACCTGCGCTGGCGAGAGGGCCGCCAGCGTCGCTCCGGACACGGTCGCGTTGTGTTGCGTGAACGGCACAGCGAACAATAGGTTGAACGTTTCCTCGAACACGTACTGGGATTTCTGACACAAGAGAAAACGTATTCATAAAAATAAAAATCAAACATACCAGTATTAATAAATTTAATCTTTATTTTGTACTACTTGACCCGGCAGACTTCGTAGCGCCTCAATCGACAAATAAAAGACCTAAACTTTTGTATAAAATAAACTTAAAGCAAACAAAAGGAATCCGTCCGACGGGGGACACATCAAAGGGAAAACAAAGTTGTTATTTTTATTTAATTCCGAGCATTTTCATATTTATCTAATCCTTTTAAACCTTCTCTGGACTTCCACAAATAATTTAAGACCAAAATTAGCCAAATCGGTCTAGCCGTTCTCGAGTTTTAGCGAGACTAGCGAACAGCAATTCATTTTTATACATAACTAGTCAGGTCATAAGTATTGTCACACAGTAAAAACTTTTCTTTTAGAATGCTGGCCACAAAAAAGTTTATTGAATTCGAATTTCGAATTGTTCATGAAAATAAAAATTTATACTTTTAAGAATTTTACTCATTTTTAAATATGGAGTGGACGCTTAAAGAAGACCGCGTTGCAGTTATTGCGTTGCATCGTTGCGGTTACGCGTCAATTCAAAATTTTAACATACTGAAAAATTTTAATATAACCAAAAGATTCGTTTATCGTACCATCAAACGATACAATGAAGACTCTAGTGTAGATGACAGGTCAAGAAGTGGTCGCCCTCGGTCTGTTAGGACTCCAGCAGTGATAAAAGCTGTGAAGGCGCGAATTCAAAGAAATCCCAAACGTAAGCGGAAACTGTTGGCCCTTCAGATGGGGTTAAGCAGAACCACGGTGAAAAGGGTGTTAAATGAAGACTTAGGGCTTCGGGCATATCGAAGAAAAACAGGGCATCGTTTGAATGCTCGTCTAATGGACCTGAGACTGAAGAGATGCCGCGCTTTGTTGAAGCGGTACGCGGGAAAAAAATATCGGGAAATTCTTTTTCGGATGAAAAAATTTTTACCGTAGAAGAGAGCTACAACAAACAAAATGATAAGGTGTACGCACACAGTAGTGAAGAAGCGAGCAACCGTATTCCGCGTGTCCAACGAGGTCATTTTCCATCCTCGCTCATGGTATGGTTGGGAGTTTCTTATTGGGGCTTAACAGAGGTACATTTTTGTGAGAAAGGTGTAAAAACGAATGCAGTTGTGTATCAAAATACAGTCCTGACGAACCTTGTGGAACCTGTTTTTCATACCATGTTCAATAACAGGCACTGGGTATTCCAACAAGATTCGGCGCCAGCTCATAGAGCGAAGAGCACACAAGACTGGCTGGCGGCGCGTGAAATCGACTTCATCCGGCACGAAGACTGGCCCTCCTCCAGTCCAGATTTGAATCCGTTAGATTACAAGATATGGCAACACTTGGAGGAAAAGGCGTGCTCAAAGCCTCATCCCAATTTGGAGTCACTCAAGACATCCTTGATTAAGGCAGCCGTCGATATTGACATGGACCTCGTTCGTGCTGCGATAGACGACTGGCCGCGCAGATTGAAGGCCTGTATTCAAAATCACGGAGGTCATTTTGAATAAACTTTAGTGTCATAAGAATCTATGTTTTGTTAAGTTCATTTTGGTATATGAATGGTTACATAATGAATAAACTTGTTTCAATTATTTTACATTAAACATGTGACAGAATTTATGACCTGACTAGGTATATATAGATAGATGCCTTTATAGGCGGATGCCTTTATACGGCCCACCTAATGGTGAATGTTTACCGTCGCCCATGGACTTCAGCAATGCCTGGGGCAGAGCCAAACCTCTGCCTACCGTTATCTTAATGTAAACTTAATGCCTCTTGATATTTTTTAACACAATTATACTTACTTATATATAACCTGCATAATCTATACTAATATATAAATCTAGAGTTGTTTTTATGGATGTTCCGTTATAACTACTGAACCATGCATCCGATTGACTTGAAACTTGGCATCCATGTAGAAAATACATGTACTTAATGGATAGGCTAATATTTATATCAGTGTTGGACTCCCTAATAATAATGACATTAAATAATAATGTTAATTTTAAATGCCTAGCGATGCGGGCGAGTACGGCTAGAGTATTATAATAATTAGTAAATTCTTTTATCTTACTACAGATAGTTTTTTTTTACGTAATCTTTAGGTACAACACCAAGACACAGAGCAACAATATTTTCTTAGCAATTATAAGAAGGAAAAAATGTATAGTGATAGTTCAGCCGTTTTTCTTGTAGAACGAACACACCCTCGTCAGGACAGTGACGCGTCACGATCAAGCGGACCGTATGATACAAATTGTATAAGATTTATCTGATCGGAATCAATGTCGGTGCACACAATGTGTTCTCGCCGGCGGTGACAGCCCCCGTTCGGGCTGGCCAAGCAGAAACGTAAACTATTGTGTATGATCACGAAACGAAGACAATTTACTTTAGTTATTGAAGGCGCTGTTTAGTCGATCGTTTTTTTTAATGCTGTAGATGGATAGAGGGCTACACGTGCGTTCAGCCTATAGACGTGATACACAACGGTCATATCCACGCGTGCGAACTAACAATAAACCCAATAGCTACTACCTCTTGACAATCGCAATATGCTACTATAATACTCAGTGACTACGTACTCCATTTTATGGTCATTTGTGTTGTCTTATACGACATAAACAGTTTTGATGTGGTTCTATTCTAAGAATTGTTTGAATTTTTACCATCGCACCGCCCGCCACCGAAGTAGAGTTCATCCACACTACCTGGAGCCACTGGGTTCATCCACAGTGCGTTTCCAGAGATATTTTTTTGTCATTTACAGTGCCTTCACGGTATTTCCCGAGCGCTATGACGTCCTCCTTCAAGCGAGGCTTGTGGAGAGTATTAAACGGTAGGCAACAGCTTGGCTCTGCTCTTGGCATTGCTGACGTCCATGAGCGACGGTAACCACTCACCATCAGGTGGGCCGTATGCCCGCCTGCCTATACGGCAATAAAAAACTAAAAAAATGCCACCACAACAACTTCTTGAAATAAATTTTACACTGGCTCGGCATATTCGGTGGCGGGTCTCAATTGATTTCAATTTTGAAGGTTTTTACTGAATTCATCGTAATATTTTATTCATGTAGTTTTAGAAATACTAAAACCAATTAAATTGGGCCTAAGAATCCCTATTGTATATCTTAAGTGGCACGTAATCACGCCTTAATTTTTTTTTATCGAATCACGTATGTTTTTTTTTTAATTTTATAGTGTTTATGTTTGAAGGAAAATAAATGACAACAATTGATGATTAAATTATCTATTATATTAAAATATAGAATTAATAACTCGAGGTTTCAAAACACGTTGGTCTACAAAACTTTAACGACACGCAGCGCGATAGGAACTAACAAAAATACGAAATTTTATATACACATTTCTGATAATACTTTTACTCATTAACTCCCAACAAGACCATTCGGACTTCTTTGTAATAAATAATTACTTACCATCTCCAAATGAAAGATATCAGAAGGAGGAATTATTCCTAAGAGCAATTGCAAATAAAATAATTCCAACGGTACGAATTAGCCGTTTTGAATAATATATTATTATGCAAATCTCGAACAAACGGAAAGAACAGGAAAGTATCCGAAGAGAGATCCCCAAGCAAAAGTCTCGCATTACGACCAAGATAAGAACTGAATATTCATTGAAGACAAAAAGCGACATGAGCTTAGCGCCTCCGGTTCGCCGACAAAGGACGACTAAGTGCAAATAATAGACGCTTATCTCGGTCGGGGGGTCGCGGCACTTGAAGCAGAATTGCTAATGGGGATAAAGCATAAATAAAACATAACTGTTCTTCACCAGTTTCATATGACACGTATCTGAGAAATATAACCAGGAAAACGTATGCAAAGAAAGAGTGTAGTTTTACCGGCGGTAGCTTGTCGTGAGCCTGGGCATAAGCGATTAATGAATTTTGCCCACTGAGTTTCTCGCCGGATCTTCTCAGTGGGTTGTGTTTCCGACCCGCTGGTAGATTCTGCAAAGCACTGCTCTTGCTAGGGCCAGTGTTAGCACCACTCCCGGTTTGAGGCCCATAAGCTCACCTACACGTCAAGGAGAAGCTGAAATAGCCTCTCAAGGCTATCAGCATAGGTAGGAAAAAAGAAGAGAAAATATGAATAAACCGAAATGTTATCCTTAAATAATGAAAAGCGAAATCCAGATTTGGGTCAAAGTCAATAAATAAAAACAATTAAATCAAAGCCAACGAAGTAGATTTAGATTATTGATGCAATGACGCAATACCGTTAACGAAGATTATGACATGGCCTTCTGTAGTTCACATACTGGTTGGCAACACTAAAAATTAAGTTCCATTCAATTATCCCTGTCTTCCCAACAATTGAGTTTTATTTATTTTATCTTCATCATGCATTAATATATTGGTTTTGAAGAATTTGCAAGGTATCTCAAATAAATAACTACATACTAATCATAAATTTCTCTAAAAAAGAACACATTTCATAATACGTACAAAAAATAAAATTTCATATTCTAGCATGTAATTAATATAAGAGTTCCAATTCCCGTTTTTTCGTTATTAAGTACCAAACACGGTATAATATTACGATTGCTATATTTTCCTGAAAATTTTGATCCTCACGTCCTTCGTACGATGTTTAAAAATGTCCTGTGTGTTTGTTTCGCTAAATACTGTGTATATGGGTCGAATATTGTGGTATTGATTGTCCCCTTGACATTATTTCTATGACAGATCGATATATACATTGATATTAATTATAATAACAAAAAGATATGATGCTCGTTGTAACTGACTCCAATTAATCGATTTAAATATTTTTTTTGTGTATTTAATTGTATATAAGGTCGAGAATCGCATGAAAACTACTCGACTATATTTGATGATTTTTTCTGTGTTTAAATAAATATACTTCAGATAGTTTAACGCTACAAGGAATTCGATACTACTAAATTTAAGGCAGACGGAACCGCGAACAAAACCTAAATATATTAATACACTAGCAACGGACACTAAATGTAAATATTAAAAATGGCGTTCGCTTCCACAACTACCGATTCGTATCGACATTTCACTAGAAATAAAGAGTTCACTAAAACACCTCGTAGAATGCCGTTAACGTTGCCGGAGACTTCCTTTCTCGGTCGAGACGTAAACACCGGTGTTACTCAAGTTTTATGAACACTTACCATACAACGCAGGTCTAAAATGGGATGAAGCCATCGCTTCGCTTTTAGACGTAACGAATAGTGTTCTACAAGGCAACGTTATAAGTGAAGTAGTATAAATATCTCGCAAAGATGTTTTGACAGTCATAGTAAATGTTACACAACTTTTACGGAACGATCAATAATAATTGTTTAGAACGTGAATGCTGTACAAACTATAAGTTTTTTTTTTTTGAAATTTGTTATTTTATACGTAGTGAAATTCCGCTGTGATTTTTTTAAACTTTTCTATCATATTGTTGTATCTGTGGTTACCGGAGTTAAATACCATAATGTAAATAATGCTGACCACCTTGAGTATAGAGATCAGAGTCTGTATTGTGTCGTATCGAGCCTGTTCTACCATTTACACCGGAACGCATAACTGCTTCGCAGAAGAAATCGTGTTGCAGATTCGTCGATATCGTCATAAAACTAAATAGACCTACGAATATTCATTATCACACTATATAAGATTTTTTTATTTTATTGCTGAGTTGGACGGACGAGCTCACAGCCCATCTGGTATTAAGTGGTTACTGGGACCACCCACCTTGAGATATAAGTTCTATGGTCTCCATTTAGTTATAATGCTACTAATGTATCACTTACACTTTCATATTATTTTTTATTATTACCTACGTATTTTATTTAAAAAAGTAAATAGTTGGACCACTAAACTTTACCAACATCTAAATATAAAATTGATTTATTATTATTAGAAAACGTACTTTTTACTACTTACTTTTTGATATTCGGTTAGTCCAAAATACGCCATTGCAGCCAAGTTTCTCTTGGCAGAAGCGAGTAGCACTCGATCAGAGTCGGTCGTTCTATGCCTCAGGGTTCCGTTGTAGCAGCCAACAAGAGCCAAGTCCGCCAGCATTCGAGTTTGGCGGTTGTTCGCTAAATTCCAAGGGCAGGACATGAACTCTTCAAGCGTAACGCCCCGCCAGGAGTCGCCCATGTAACACGAGGGGACTTCGTAAGCTGTGGACAAAAGCTTTTTTAAAAATAACTAACATCGATTCATTGGCTGATGCAATAAGTACATGATATAGGTCAAACCTAGACTGCGTTCTGCGCTTATATATTCTACTGGACTACAAAACGCTCATTCATCGTCTTCTAACCCTCGAAATGAAGATATAGAGAAACATACCGAATCCGCTTTTTTATTGCTTAGTTGGGTGGACGAGCTCACAGCCCACCTGGTGTTAAGTGGTTACTGGAGCCCATAGACATCTACAACGTAAATGCGCCACCCACCTTGAGATATAAGTTCTAAGGTCTCAAGTATAGTTACAAAGGCTGCCCCACCCTTCAAACCGAAACGCATTACTGCTTCACGGGAGAAATAGGCAGGATGGTGGTACCTACCCGCGCGGACTCACAAGAGGACCTAACACCAGTGGACATGCTAACCAACTCTTGGAACGGACAATTAGGTTTTGAATTTTTTCTGAAGTCTTACGTAACACAATCGGTAGCTTGTTACAAAGACATTGACACGAAAAACACAGACCAACAAACCAATCTAAAATAAAATACCGTAAATATACCAAACCGTAGTTGTGCCCATTTTGGTAAAAACCATATTTAAGTCCCAGTCCCAAGTTAGGTCCAGTCTGCTTATGGATGTTACTGACCTTTTGTTCATGACGATGCCTACATAGATAGCTTTGTAACTAGATGTACATATAACTTGAGAGAATTTACTCGAGAAATTTTTATTGCAGGTCAGTGGGTAAAGACGCAAATATTTCAGTTCATTCAGTTATAAAATCTTCATCGATAAATCTAGTGTTGACTTTGTTATTTATTTCTCGCGGTAGAAATAGACAGGGCATTGGTACAGTGTGAGGTTCTCAAGACCCTCTACCATAAGTAACAAGTCCACCTAATTACGGAAAAAGATTGGCATACATCATGACCAAGTTTTAATTATCGATAAATGACATACACTATTCCTTCCAATACATATTTTTCTATTAAATTTACGATTACAATCAAACATGATCTATGTAACTATGAGAAACTAAAATAAAATAAAACCGTATCAAATACAGACAATCAACTCTAGCGAATAACAATTAAAAAACCAGACGGTCATGGACAGACAAGAGCATCACATAATTAACCTTGAATTTTATAAAGAGTTCAGTAAACCCGCATCGATCAATTAAAACAACACAGAAGCCAGACGAAATAGTAAAACAAATTCAATGTTTGTTGTTTTAATAAAAACGTAATTAATGTTAATGATTTCGGCCAAAGTTTCGTTAATGAGCTAACCGTTACGAGTCACGCGTCTACTTTCACTGTTTAATGCTGAAACAATGCATCAACTGTATTTCTGGTTTGTGAATAGTTAATCTGAAGCTGAAACATTAAATATGTTCGAGTGGTATTTTTTTTAATTATTTTTTTCGAAATATATCGGCAAAACCAGGCAAAGAGAAGGAGTGCGTAAATGCCAAGTCATAAACACTGGAAACGGAAATTTTAATAGTATATGATATTTCGTAGTTGCAATGTATACAAACGAGACGTGTGCAGACACTGTTAAATTAGTGCAAGCCATAGAATATCATTAAACTTGTGTCAAATGAATTTGCTGCAGATGCAAAACAACAATTGGCCTCCAAGTTTTACACTGAACAGACTAACGTAGTCTAAACCCAGACACTAAATTGTTGAAGTGCACGTTTATTTAGCGTTTCAAGTGCAATTTGATTCCAGCGCTTTGCGAGATACGCCAACAATTTCCGAGGAATGGTTGGCTAGCTAAAGAAATATGGTTAAGCGAGGAAATAATTTTCTCTTCATACTTAAGATACATTGCCGTAACCGCGTAAATTATGTTCGAGGAAAAAAGTAGATAAACATATAAATATATAGCATAAAATGAATTTATTTAACCAGTAACAACTAAACTTGCGCTTTTTTTTTTCCTACCTAAGCTGGTAGCCTTGAGAGGCTATTCCAGCGTAACCTTAACTAGTAGGTGAGCTCACGGGGCTCAAACCTGACGACGTTGCTAACACGAACCCTAGCAAAAGCCGTGCTTCGCAGAATCTACCACCGGATCGGAAACGCGACCCACTGAGAAGATCCGGCGAGAAACTCAGTGGGCTGTGTCTGAGGGTTAGATTTGCGCATTAATATATTATATATATCACTGCTTATATAATAATATGGTATTTCTTGAAACAGAAAAAATAACGAATTTCACAACTTTTTTAATAATAAAATATACCCTAAAATATACCCTATATATAATATAGTTTTAATAGCTGGTAATTAATTATCCTAATTACGTTTTCCCGATTATAGTTTATCTAGCTTCTGTTGTTGCGATATTTCCCAAAATTTGGCCAGATGTTATAAGTCCCATAATAATTTGTCTACTGGATTTGTTTCAGAAATAGTTCCTTCATAACTTTCTCGTTACAAAATAATGGGATAGCATAGATTGATTAATAGATTATTGGTATATATTAATGATGTTTTGATATCGAGCCTTCTAGAGAATTTCTTCGAAGAATTAATTTTAATTTAGAAAATAAACTGCTAGTGCGCGTAAATGTAGTCGAAGAATGTAGAGAAGGATTATCGCCATACAATACAAGCCATTCTCTTGACCATTGCCTTAATATTATAGTACTTTAATTATTGTTAATTGTCTTTAAGCTTAACAATTGTTGTGATAAAAATTGTGTTACCTGTGGCGGTTCGTCCTTGACACCAGTGACGGGAGCCCTTCCATGTGGCTCCTCGTTTCACGTGACGATACTCCGACAAATACCTGTCAAACGAATATAATACGTAGTTATTCTTAATATACCATTAATAGATTTGTTGAGACGTCATGTCATGTTTTCAAACATCGCGGTGTTTGAAAAAGGGTCGTATGACATCTAGTTTGCTGAAATACGATAAGACTCTAGTTTAAGATGTCAGGAGGAATATACAGGAACATATCCGTTCAAACATACGCTATTACCAAAATGGTATGGATATAGCTGTAGCTTCTTCTTTCTTCTACTTTGGCGTTCCCTTATTACTGAGGATCGCGACCACATGTATGCAAGTATTTCCATGAATAATCGGTCCGCTGCGAGCAAGACCGCCTATATGATCCCTATATATTATATACTGTAGGGGCATAAATTCCATTTAAAAAAAAATAGAGACATAGGGGAACACCGGAACATTGTATTGTGTCAAAAATATACACTAGGCGTCCGCGGTTCAGAAGTAAGATGCCCAATCTCCTTACGCCATTACGTATTGCTTGGTTAATGCCCATTTTTGGAATGATACGATGAATTCACACGAATCACTACGACCACGAAACCGGCATGCGACAATGCAATTGGGATTGAGTCTAAAGGTATTTATGTACGGTTCTGTTTGCATAACCATCTGCGCGAGTAAAATATTGTTTTCATTATCAATAAACACGCGTTTCTATCGATATGTCAAATGACGTGTAATTATGTGCCCCAATCGGGCTCGCGTGCTTACTCCAATTTACAGACTGACATTATGAATAGTATCGTAATGCTTAGAGTTATGATTGATTTCCTTCCAAAACGTTGATATCTTTTTAAATTCACGATGATGTCATATTAATGTTTTTTCTATATATATTCTCTTTAGAATGTGAGCGTAATACGGAAGGTTATTTGTATCGTCATTCTGCCTATAACGTACAAAAAAAGGACTTTGTTAAAAAAAAACAAGCAGCCATCAGCAAATATTTAAGACATAAATAAGTTGGAGTAGGAATAAAATATAACAAGTATTTAAAATATAAATTAGTTGGTGTAAGAATAAAATATTAAGATATTATTACTAGGGAACAGTGGTAGTAGCAGGTCATTGGCTTCAATTAGCCGAGGCAAGAAGTAGCTATTCAGAGTACATATGTACTAATTTATAAAATTCCTGATTAATAGCTTTCTATGCCATATAGATATTCTATGCCATACGCCATATATGCCATATCAACACGAAACGAAACTGAAGGAATTGTGATAAATTGAGATTTTTCTATTCACTTAACAACGCAAACAAACTCTTTGCCTTTTTAATATAGCCAGGTGTAATAGCTGAAGCCGGTGCGTCCTGTATCGTGCCAAATATCAATTTCACGAGCGATTTAGAGAGTATTTCAACAAATTAAGTGGACTGATATAAAATGTGACATTCGTTGACAGTGAAGTAGGGAGGATGTAATAGGGTTGGACCGGCCATTTTCACGAGAGAATATAGCATCAAAATGTCAGGTTACGAATCCAGATGAATAATTTTGCTCTGAGTAAATAATTTGTCATCGGCTCTTTTGTGGCAAGTTCATTTAAATAGACACAAGAACTTTAAGTTTAAAGTAGATTATAAGACTGCAGTAAATTTCTTTCTTAGACATGAGTCACAATACGCCAGAAAATATGTCTTCTAAGACATTTCTATCTATACTAATATTATAAAGCTGAAGAGATTGTTTGTTTGAACGCGCTAATCTAAGAAACTACTGGTCCGATTTTAAAAATTCCTTCAGTGTCCGATTTTAAAAATTCTTTCAGTGTTAGATAGCCCATTAATTGAGGAAGGCTATATAACATCATGGTAAGACCAAAACAAGTGAAGAACCAATAAAGAATGTTTCAAAATAAGGGTTTAAATAGCTCCTTAACATTCTTCAAAAATATTTTCACTTTTTACGTAAATGAAGTGGGGAGTAAAATTTAGCGTTATTCCAAAGTAACTATTCCACGCGGACGGAGTCGCGGGCAAAAGCTAGTATATCATAAAACAGTATTTTTATGACAAAAATAACATTTTATCACTATTGAGGGAAAAAAAGCAGATTCTATAATTACCTAGCAACTGGCTCCCTCAGCAGTGTTATGTAGAAGTACCTCCGGTGGACGGCTGAGCCCTCGTGTCGGTCCAGTTCTCCGCCTACGCACGCCGTCAGCTCCGTGAAATCAGCGTGAAGACCGCACCTGAAGACAAACAAGTTCATTAGTACTCGCACGAAGATAACGAGACATCATTTCTTTCGTCTTTTTATTTATTTATTTTTATTGCTTATATGGGTGGACGAGCTCACAGCCCACCTGGTGTTAAGTGGTTACTGGAGCCCATAGTCATCTACAACGTAAATGCGCCACCCACCTGAAGATATAAGTTCTAAGGTCTCAGTATAGTTACAACGGCTGCCCTACCTTTCAAACCGAAACGCATTACTGCTTCACGGCAGAAATAGGCAAGGCGGTGGTACCTACCCGCGCGGACTCACAAGAGGTTCTACCACCAGTAATTACGCAAATTATAATTTTGCGGATTTGATTTTTATTACACGATGTTATTCCTTCACCGTGGAAGTCAATCGTGAACGTTTGTTGAGTACGTATTTCATTAGAAAAATTGGTACCCGCCTAGGCGCCTGCGGGATTCGAACACCGGTGCATCGCTCAACACGAATGCACCGGACGTCTTATCCTTTTAGGCCACGACGACTTAGGCACGACTTAGACGTCTGTCAGGCACCATTCGGTAGATTCTACGAGCTTACTATTCCAATAATCTAACGAGTGCCTAAAGTGTAATTTAGCAAATCAATTTGTTTCAACGCATTTTTACTGTTGCATTCGACATTTTGAAATTTACAACAGAGTACACAAAACACAAATGTGTTTTATTTCACAGCTCAGACTCAAGAGACAAAATGCAGCACTAGAAAACCTGAAAATAGCTCGATCCCCGCAAAAGGTTTGTAGACCACCGCATTACATAAGAGGACGGTCGCCGTATATGGGTCACGGAGAATAGCTTTGTCCGCGCTTATAGGTATGCCATTTTGTTCCACAACTATCGATGTGCTGAACAAAATAACAAAAGTGGAAATCGTACGCCACATATTTCACGGTTGTAGAAAATAAATCCAAACAGCACGGCCGCGACACGTGGTACACGAACCGAGCCGAAAGACAACCAACCGACAAGCCAATCGAAGCGTGAACGCGCAGATATACAACGTACGTACCGCGGAACTAGCGTGCACTTTCGTTAGCCACATACATATTCATCGCTGTGTTCATTACACCGAATCAAATTAATTTATTGTTATGGATTTAATTATGTTATTTTGACTACATTCAATATAGGCATTTTTTTATTTTTTTTTATTAGGTTCACACAACTGGATAAAATCTGCACACTTAAACATTGAATTCATTTACATAAAATAATACATTATAAAAATTCACCCTTTTAGGTGTGAAAACATCTTGCTTAAGAACGTTTGTGCTTAAGATAAAAATATCGTTAACTAATATTAAATTAAGAGAAAGAAAACAAAAAAATGAAAAAACTGCATATAAAAAACTTACAATATCTGGTATCGCATACTGGTGGTAGGACCTCTTGTGAGTCAGCACAGGTAGGTACCACCACCCCGCCTATTTCTGCCGTGAAGCAGCAACGCGTTTCGATTTGAAGGGTGGGGCAGCCGTTGTAACTATATTAAGACCTTAGGACTCATATCTCAAGGTGGGTGGCGGCATTTACGTTGCAGATGTCTATGGGCTACGGTAACCACTTAACATCAGGTGGGCTGTGAGCTCGTCCAGCCATCTATGCAATACAAATAAATAAAAAATAATATATATTCACTACTGCACACGATGATCAGAACTCCTTTCATGTAACATGTCCTAAAAAACATATAATTAGCGTTACAACACATTCCATTGTAATCGCGAACTAAAACAATTACGTATAGATATTTTGTTTATTATAATTTCTGTCTGCTAGTTCCACTCCGTAATGTTTATCCGTAAAATCGATATTAATTATCGTTATAACGGGTTATTAGTATTTTATGATACGCACATGTAGAACTATAAACATAAACATACGTACATACATCGATGCCAATCCCATTATACTAATTACTTAACTGATGCATAACAAATCGATTATATGATCGAAGTAGGAAAACGTTCGGTATATTGGTATATTACAATCGATTCGGCGACGACACTATAAGTCTTCGAATCAAGATAATGTTTGTTTTATAGGTATTATATAATTTTTGTATATATAATTATAAAATAGGTATTATATAAGTTTTGTTTGCGGTAGACAGCGGCTTGGCTCTGCCCCTGGCATTGCTGAAGTCCATGGGCGACGGTAACCACTCACCATCAGGTGGGCCGTGTGCTCGTCTGTCTACAAGGGCAATAAAAAAAGTCAACGCGAACATTAAATAAAATGGCAGTCTAGGCCAGTCTATAGTATAACCATTTTCGGTAGGCTATATAAAGAATATAAATTCTTAGTAAAATATCTGACTCTTGTTATGACGAAGCGATGAGTCAAGGAAACATTGTACGGAGCTTTTTAAAAGTTTTAAAATTAGCATGTAGTTTGTCGGGACACTAGGGAAACTTTTCCATGGAAAATAGTAATGTATGAAGTCGTCGTGGCTTAAAGGACAGAACTCTCAGTGAAGGTGCTATTATCAAGCCATGTGAATAGTCACATCGCTTGATAATCGCATAGGCCGATGTTCGAACCGCAGGTAGGTTTAATTTTTTTTAAATGTAATACGTATTTGATTTGTATATGAAGAAACAAAATAATGTGTAAGGAAATAACCTGAAAAAATTATAAATAGTATAATTTCTGGGATTTGCCTATTTCTGCCGCGAAGTAATAATGCCTGCCGTTTACGGGGACCTTGAGCTCGCTGAAGCCCTCTGAGCGATAACAATAAATATAATAAAAACTTTGCAAGCGCGGTACCTATAGACAAACACAGGGGTTACAACACTTAATAGAAAAGTTCGCTCCGAGGAAAATAAATCATGAAATTATTTCAAGCAATAACCTCGAGGGAGTACGATATTAGAAAGACACAGAGAACTAAAGTATATCCGTTGATCCAGATCTTCGGGCTATTCACGTATTATTTGTAACTAGTGGTCCCGCAGTAGTCGAAATTCGACTATAATTAATTGGAATTATAAGTTTGTACACTATTATGATTCTATTTTATACTTCTATAATCACAAATTTCGCCAAGACTACACTATAAAAAATATTAACAAAGACAAATAATATTTAATTTCAGTGTATTTAATGTATTCTCAATTTTACAACAGACGTCAAGAACAAAAGTTTCACAGTAAAATAGTATGCATGCGTGTGTGCGTCAAATACATGGTCTGTAGTGTGTGTAATGTTTTCTTTATTGATTTAATGTATCTTTTATGCATTATTTTAAAAATATATTAGCATTGTGTACTTCTTCTCTATATTCTCTATAAGTGAGGAAAATTTCATACTCCTTCCTCCGTCTGCGCAATTTTCGCAAAAAGGGATACAAAGTTTTTGCTTCACGTATTAATATATAGGTAGATATTGTGACAAAATCTCATAATATCATCATTACGTTGAACTTGTAAACTGCGACATATGCAAGTGTCGAAAACCGGAATGACTCCGGGAAACATTTATTTTTTCATTCTGGCGTGAAGCCATATTCGATTCACTTTATCTATTTTTACAACCATAATTGTTTCGTGAGTTTGAAACGAAAACGTTAAAATTATTTGTCCACGTTCATGAACTTTCTCCTCTACAATTCCGTTGGGTATTATTTTCTTTCACGTTCAACTGAACGTGTCAACTGACGTGCGTCTTCAATAATCGTTTCTTTCTTCTGTAACGATTTATGTTCGAAAAACGAATGAAGCGTACGTTCAAAAACGTGACCAAGAAAGCTATAAAGTTTTCTATATACATATATATATATATCGATAATTACAATAAAAAAAGTGTGTGTGTGCAAGTCACACACGGTAGAAGTGAAACATATAAAAAATAAAAATAATCGCAAAGCTCAACCACTCCGCAGTGCAATGGAGCAGCCTCACCCTGGGGGAACCGCCTGCATGCTCACGGTATCCCTCCGCCAGGTAAATATGATTTAGCAAGAGAAATATGAGAACGTTTATCAACTGTGTAACATCTCGTCACCACGATTCAGGATTTGTCGAATACGTGCAGCGACATCTGTTGATAACAAACTAAATAGAAATAAAAGTATCTCTGGGCGCTCCGAGCCACGACAGCGTGCACGGACGCAAAAACACACTGAATTAGTAGGGGACGCGAGACCGTCTGGAGCGCTTCGTGATTTGTCGGCGCGGCTCGGAGCCGCTTCGGCAAGCCAATCGCGGCACACTTATTTTTTCGTTTCGTTTCATTTCGTTTCATCGAGTTTGAAATCACATCACAACGATTCTAAAGAAGTTACACTTCAATAATAATAATAATAAAAAGAAAAGCGAGCGATTATATCTCATAATTGCCGTACCCCACTCGCTACAACATAACCCGTCGTATTTTTATTATGTGCACATTACATGTTTTTTTTTTTCAATTTAAACATAAACATGCTTTACGAAACAGTTGTCGATGTGCGATTAAATTTAACGAACAGACCCCAAACTGATAGCGTCCATTAGCCGATGCACAAGTAAAGCGTGACGATAACGATTCCCATGGGATATTCGAGCCAACATTGGCACGTCGCCACCTTGTACGGTGCAGAATGTCGACCGCACTCTCGCTGTGGTTCATTCACCGAGAATAATATCTAGTTGCCTATGTTCCAACACTAACGAAATACATTAGCTACATTAATATTAGACTAGATTATTTTTACCTATCTGACCCAGGTGACGAGGTAACGCAAAGTCGCCGTCGAAACATATCTTTTCGGATCACCCGGATCCTCTCTCGGTGCTTTTAGGTTCCTCGAGCACCGATCTTTCGACGAGTTCGACGAGGACGGTGACCTGAACTAACCCATAGACACAGCCCACTGAGTTTTTCGCCGGATCTTGTCGGTGGGTCGCGATTCCGATCCGGTGGTAGATTCAGCGAGGCACTGCTCTGGCTAGGGGTAGTCTTTTGTTTTTGTTAGGTGTGTGGACCAGCTCACGACCCACCTTGTGTTAAGTGGTTACCGGAGCCCATAGACATCTACAATGTAAATACCGCCACCCACTTTGAGATATGAGTTCTCAGGTCTCAGTATAGCAGCTACACCGGCCACCACAACCGTGAAACCGAAACGCATTACTACTTCACGGGAGAAATAGGCGGGGTGGTGGTCCCTACCTTGCCGACTCACGGGAGGTCCTACCACCATTCTTAGCATATTTTCTTAAGAAGAGCCCGTCAGCTTATCTATCCGTCTTGGCGTAGCTGGAATAGCCCCCTATGCTAAAAGCGAATAGGAAGGGCCAACAATTGTTTTTTTATTTGATCGGTTCCAGCACCCGGCACCCGTTCTGGTAAAGCGCTGACATTTGAGGAAACAAAAGAACCACGATCATTATCTGCTGAACAAAAAGCTCGTGGTAACAACACTGATCGATCAATAGCCAGCGTCAAGCTTTAAGTGAGGACGGCAATATATCTTCCGAGATTTTACTAAAAGGATTTTTTTGTGTAAGTCGATTAGATAGATGGAATATAATAAAAATAGGTAAAGAAGAAACGAATGGGACTTATAACAGTTACTTTTTATGTGAGGCATTTGCTTATTTGTGCTCGTAACCTGTAAAAATTGATCGATATTATATGTAACTATTTGAGTTTATAGCATTTTTTGCGATAGGTTTGCGATAATTAAAACAATACGAAAACTGTAAAGCAATCGAACCGTGCGAAATAATTAATGACAATATTAAACACGAGATTAAACCGTACAAACAGTTTCAATTATAAATCTAACTTTAGATTTTAGTCAAATATTACATTTAATATGTACGTTCGTTCTTTACCTTCTATATATATAAAAATGAATTCGTTAGTCTCGCTAAAACTCGAGAACGGCTGGACCGATTTGGCTAATTTTGGTCTTAAATTATTTGTGGAAGTCCAGAGAAGGTTTAAAAGGTGGATAAATGAATGAAAATGCTCGGAATTGAATAAAAATAACAATTTTGTTTTTCCTTTGATGTGTCCCCCGTCGGACGGATTCCTTTTGTTTGTTTTAAGTTTATTTTATACAAAAGTTTAAGTCTTTTATTTATCGATTGAGGCACTACGAAGTCTGCCGGGTCAACTAGTTATAAATAAAACACATAAGTATTATTTAATCAGGCCTTCAAAACGTTCGACTGTGAGCACCTTAGATTAGAAATTACGAGGTAAACAATAATTATGACCAATTTGAGATGATTGTTTACAATGTTATCGCGAAGCACCCCGGGGGCCGCAAACGTCGAGAGAGACTAATGAGATTTACCTTCGACAATATAAAAGACATGATTGCCAAAAAGCGAACTATTTTATAACCAAGCGTCACGCCGATTTTTTTATTTATTGCTTAAGTGGGTGGACGAGATCACAGCCCACCTGGTGTTAAGTGGTTACTGGAGCCCATAGACATCTACAACGTAAATGCGCGACCCATCTTAAGATATAAGTTCTACGGTCTCAGTAGAGTTACAACAGCTGCCCCACCCTTCAAACCGAAACGCATTACTGCTTCACGGCAGAAATAGGCGGGGTGGTGGTGCGGACTCACAAGAGGTCCTATCACCAGTAATTACGCAAATTATAATTTTGCGGGTTTGATTTTTATTACACGACGTTATTCCTTCACCGTGGAAGTCAATCGTGAACATTTGTCAAGTACGCCACCACCCACCCACCTTGCGATATAAGTTCTAAGGCCTCACCTTTCAAACCAAGACGCATTACTGCTCCACGGCAGAAATAGGCGCGGGGTGGAACTTACCCGCGCGGACTCAATAAGGATCGCATTTGTTTTTTGTTTGTTGTTTTTTTCATTTCATTGGAAGACGCGTGTTGGAGACTTCAGAGGGGGCGGTTCGGAACTACACACAAACTTCGCTATCAATTTCTTCTCGTGCGAGCGGCGAGTGATCTAAACCGAGCTAGTTTTCTCAGTTGTTCCACGCTACACACATACTTTGTTTTCGTAAACTTCTAAATAGGAAAAGGGTTCGTGTTAAAACTATTCCCATCTGTTCTGTTCGTGTTGCGGCTAACTACAACATTTACTTGGGATCGTACAAAAGTGTTTTAAAGTCTTCAACTATGATATCCTTCCAAATGATATTCTCAGGCCTATTAATATTAATTGTTTATTAATATAATATAATATAAGCCTTTATTAACAATCTAATTTAAGTTACATTTTTAATACACTTATTTTCTAGTTTTATTATTCGACACCGGTTTCTTGATCGTCTTGCTGTACAGCATAGGCCTCCGCAATTGTTTATTAACTTTAGTCTATTCTAAACATGTAAATATTGTATGTAAATTTTTATCTGCTAATAATATTTATCAAGTAGTTAGTCTAACATATATTTGTTTGTGCTGCTCTTAAAACCACAGATTCGCGTATGGAAAAACCGACCAAATTTATTTGTATTTAAATTTAGTATTTTTTTCCTCTCCCTCTTTTGTAAATACTTTGACAAAATCAATGCCAAAGGCGTTGGAGCCAAATACTTTATAAAAAAAAAAAAAGTCTAACATATTTCAATCGACTACTAATTACATTCTAAGCATAAAGTAACGATAAGTTTAGAATATATTTCTTCAATTTATGTTTCAAACAGTACCTTTATTATAATTCCTAATCTACTCGTCTGAATCAGCATATTATTATGTAATAATTAAATTAATGCACACATATCAAATACGGTCTCCAGACAATTTTATTTCAACATTAATTTCTATCGAACCGTTAAAAAAAAAAGTTTTTATCTTCTTCATCTGAATTGACGAGCCAAAACCCGTGGCGACGATAAAACTAATTTGGGAGCCGGATAGGATTTCGTGGACCCTTCAACGCATTAACGTGATGCGAACGCGACAAAGAAATTACTCCGTCCTCTTATTTCGACTCCTTTCGTGTGTGACGAAAACGTACCGTATACCGTAATCCTAACATAATACCGTGGATTACGTGTTTGCGAGAGAGCCTAATTGCTGAATTGTTCCAAGCGAAATGCTCACACGAAAATAACATTCAGGAACAGTTGAAACGTATTGTTTGTTGAACAACGCATCTCGTGTGTGAGCCTCGAATGCGCTTTAGAAATTCAGTAACGCGTTTCGATTCGATTCACAACGCGCATAATTAATAATATCAACGACACGTGCATTTGCAATACAAATTTTAATATTATATATTATATATTGCTGAGACGCAGTCTAATAATATAGTTAATCAAATATGCAAACATATGCATTGAATATAATTGCACATAGTTTACTGGTGCGGTGCCGCGGTGGTAAGTATCTATATATTAATACGTGAAGCAAAAACTTTGTATCCCCTTTTTACGAAAATTGCGCGGACGGAGGAGTATCAAATTTCCCACACTTATAGAGAATATAGAGAAGGAGAGCAGAATGCAATATTTTTATTTAATTATGCATAAAAAATTCATTAAATCAATAAAGAAAACATTACACATACTACCATGTATTTGACACAACACATATACACATACTCTGCCTTTATTGTCAAACTTTTGTTATTGTTGAAAGTCTGTGGTCAAATTGAGAATAGATTAATATTCTTTGTCTTTAATACTATTTATCTATAGTGTAATTTTGGCGAAATCTGTGATTATATTAAAGAAGTCTAATAGTGTTTGACAATATAACCATAATAATGTTTATAAATAAAATTTCAATTAATTAATAGTCGAATTTCGACTACTGCGGGACCACTAGTGTATTTTAGTTAGATCGCATTTCTGCCGTGAACCAGTCAGGTGTTCAAGTTTAAAGGCCGGATTATATTACCGATACTTCGATCTCATCAAGATGAGTGGGTCATGATGAATCAAGATGGGTGTATACAATAAAGTGTCCGTTATAAGATAGCTGCTTGTCTCAACCTGCAATACCTTTACTAACATAGCTGGTTATATGCTGTTTAATTAGTATCATTTATACAGTCACGTATTTTATTTGATTTAAGATCTTGTTTTTAATTCACACACTTTTAGTCACACAAAAAATACAAAGTCGACCTTTGTACCATATCACAGAATACAATGAATAAGTATTGATTTTTTATTATACAATAAATTGAAATAATGTATCCTGTCACGAATATAAGGCACACAAATTTAAAGACATCTCATGTGTTCAGATCCGTCAAACGCTACACAACGTGTACAGCAGTCGGGAAAAAATTAAACACTAACATAAACTTCAAAACCAAACCTACTTCTAATCTATATATTAATACGTGAAGCAAAAACTTTGTATCCCTTTTTACGAAAATTGCGCGGACGGAGGAGTATGAAATTTTCCACGCTTATAGAGAATATAGAGAAGAAGTGCCCAATGCTAATTTTTTTTTCAATAATTCATAAAAGATACATTGACTCAATAAAGAAAACATTACACACACTACATACATGTATTGGACGCACACACGCATGCATACTATTTATTGTCAAACTATTGTTCTTGACGTCTGTTGTCAAATTGAGAATAGATTCTTTGTTAATATTTTTTATAGTGTAGTCTTGGCGAAATTTGTGGTTATAGAAGTATAAAATCCAGCATAATAGTGTACAAACTTACAATTCCAATTAATTATGGTCGAATTTCGACTACTGCGGAACCTCTAGTAAATAATAATTTCATCTCATGCAATATTCATTCAACAAGAAGCACTGATGCGTACAATACCGAGGAGAGAATAAATTTTAAGCGGGTCAACAAAACGGATATTATTTACATCGAAGAGTTTCTTCGAGTTCTCGATAAGAGGTATCAGTAGGAAACGCCTCGGCATTATCCGGATAATCCGGACAAGTTGCCGGCAGTGGCGAAGCGAAGCACCAACTCCTTTGTCGAATTCAGCCTTCAATAAATATCTCTGCGAATAAGATTCTTACGAGAACTGAATATCAGAACTAAAGGAAATCAGCGTATATTGCTTTTTTTTAAGCACCAGATATAAAGACACAGAAAGTGTTTATTTTTAATAAACTTATTTATTTAACTGTCGCACGAATTTTTACATGCAATGTCTATTTTAAATAAAACGAACTTTGATAATATTAAAATACATTTGCAATTAGATCGATTAAGAACGCAATCTTTCGTTGTGAAATTTAACAGCATTCAAGAATAATCTTCTGAAATTTCTACATAATTCTATTATTGCTTAGATGGGTAGATGAGCTCACAGCCCACCTGGTGTTAAATGGTTACTGGAGCCCATAGACATTTACAACATAAATGCGCGACCCATCTTTAGATATAAGTTCTAAGGTCTCAGTATAGTTACAACGGCTGCCCCACCCTTCAAACCGAAACGCATTACTGCTTCACGGCAGAAATAGGCGGGATGGTAGTAAATACCAGTAATTACGAAAATTATAATTATGCGGGTTTGATTTTTATTACACGATCTTACTCCTTCACCGTGGAAGTCAATCGTGAACATTTGTCAAGTACGCATTTCATTAGAAAAATCGTTACCTGCCTGCGGGATTCGAACACCGTTGCATCGCTAGATACGAATGCACCGGACGTCTTATTTTTTAGGCCACGACAACTTCTACTAACGAAACGTAGCTTCTACATTTAGCTGTCATAATCATGTACTCGTATATATTATATTCTTGAATTAAAGAAGTGGGCTGTTAGGATTAATTCGTGTTACAACTTCTCATTCAAACATGTTAATGAATGTTAAACAGAATCTTCTAACAAAAATGAAAAAAAAAAAGTAAACAATGCCCGGTTTTTTTTTTTTTTTGGTTATATTAACAACGATCATAAACAAATTTCCTCTAAAAATAATTACTCACCGAAGCTCTATAGAGGCGCTACGAAATTTATAGCACATAAAAAACACGAGTGTATTGAATGTGGTAAACGTGTGTTTCGGCGCGGTTGCGAAGTTTACGTTCGTATTGAGAGATAAACAACTTTGTCCATACTAAAACAAGTATCGTACTAAAAAAAAAAAAACTGTGCATCGTTGTTCGAGTACACGAGGCGTTGTTACACTAGCGGATAGGCTTCGTCTAAAAGATATTTGTGCAATACGTACAATTAAAATCGACTATATGGAGCCTATATGCAGCTAGAATGTATTGGTGAACTTTTTTTTTTATTGCTTAGATGGGTGGACGAGCTCACAGCCCACCTGGTGTTAATACTGGAGCCCATAGATATCTACAACGTAAATGCGCCATCCACCTTGAGATATAAGCTCTAAGGTCTCAAGTATCGTTAGAACGGCTGCCCCACCCTTCAAACCGATCGCTTTATCGTTGCCGCCGCTGACTACTCTCCGAATCCTGATGACGCAGGAGCCAGTCACCGTCGACGCCCTAGACACGTCCTTACGGATCCATCAGATCCAATAACCTTTGCATTAGACGCCTTCAGCTCTAACACTAGGAGCAGGCTTAAGGACCCCGGTAAACGTACTCGTCGAACTCGACAAAGAGTTTGACGTGTAACCTAACCCACCAGTAATCCTTCAATCATAAAAAACAAAAAAATAAATAAAAAAAATCAGAAATACGGATTAGAGATTCAAAGAAACAAACTAATGGCCGTTAAAATATTTCAATATAAATATAAACTTATATAAACATATAAACGCTTTTCTCGGTAGCTGTACCTCCGAATTTTTTATTACGACAATTCGCTAACATAAAACCAAAGCCTTACATCATCCGTAACCAATACCTGTCGATGCTCCAGGACAAAAATATCTAACCGAACGTACGCACCGCGTATATATATTTGGACAACGCGTCTGTCGTCGCCACTCCCCTTCATGCATTCACTTCATCTAATAAATTTTACGCATTATTTGAGTTCATTCTATAATATTAACAGACTCGGTGCCGCCAAAGTTGGTACCGCAGTTAGAAGCGCCTCTGACTGCTGGACTGAGAGTCGTGGGTTCGATTTCCACATCGAGGAAACATTTGTGTGATGAACATGTTTGTTTTTGTTCTTTGTCTGGGTGTTTCATTTCTATATATGAATATATTTTCGCCACTTCGATAAAGCGGCACGACACGAGAACCCTCTCATCGTGGCCGCCGGCAACTACATTCCCGATTCTACGGAAAGAATGGAAAGCAGTCCACGTCGCCCCAAGCACGTCATTTCGGATCCCCCCGATCCACTAACGGTGCTTTTAGGTACCTCAAGCACCGATCACCGTTCTCGCCGAACCCGTCGCTTGCGACGAAGGGCTCGACGAGTGAATTAACCCTCAGACACAGCCCACTGAGTTTCTCGCCGGATCTTCTCAGTGGGTCGCGTTTCCGATCCGGTGGTAGATTCTGCGAAGCACGGCTCTTGCTAGGGTTCGTGTTAGAAACATCGTCAGGTTTGAGCCCCGTGAGCTCACCTACTAGTTAAGGTTCCGCTGAAATAGCCTCTCAAGGCTATCAGCTTAGGTAGGTAAAAAAAAACTATATTTTTAATTGAACTTTTTTTTATTGCTTAGATGGATGGACGAGCTCACAGCCCACCTGGTGTTAAGTGATTACTGGAGCCCATAGACATCTACAACGTAAATGCGCCACTCACCTTGAGATATAAGTTCTAAGATCTCAGTATAGTTACAACGGCTGCCCTAACCCTTCAGACCGAAACGCATTACTGCTTCACGGCAGAAATAGGCAGGGCGGTGGTACCTACATACGCGGACTCACAAGAGGTCCTACCACCAGTAAAAGTAGAAGTTTTTTTGTCGTGATATTTTTTCCAAATTTTAATCTTTAAATGGCTCTCCTGTACAGTTGCAACAATGTCGCTTAAACCAAATCGCCTTTAACCCCTCGATATATTGTAGGTATTTATATAAATTTTTGGTTCTCATAGTACATGAAATCCCTGATTGGGGCCAGATGATAACCGAGCGCGCGTGACTTGTCGTCGACTATTTACTGAACTCATTTACTAAGCCTCTCCTCTGCATTAATTAGAACAAATGCCTATTGAAATAGTATTATAATATTAGTGACTAGCGGCCCGCTTCGGCTCCGCTCGGGTCTTTAACAAAAATTTCAACGACGTTGTTTTATTTTTTTAAATAAAAGAACACTTATTGCGGCACATGCTGTCGCGACTACAAAGTCGTGGTATATTATTTTATTCTATCATCAATAGTTTTATAGAAGAATATTTTAGGTAATTTTTTTACACCTTGGATTATATTATTGGAGTTTTAGTAAGGATCCCAACTTTTTTCAAAAAAGATTATAGCCTATGTCACTCGGGAATAGTGTAGCTTCCAAACAGTGAAAGAATTTTTCAAATCGGTTCAGTAGTTTCGGAGCCTATTCAATACAAACAAACAAACAAATCTTTTCTCTTTATAATATTAACTATAGATGACTATAGCAAATTTGTTACAATACACGCTTTGATGTTCAATTTCGAGAATCGAAAATGGTTAATTAATACATCGTAATGAACACTATACACGAACGATCAAATCAACCAAACAAAAACTAACGACAGTGTATTGTATTGGAATGTTATTATTTACTTTCAAGATATTAATTTTAAGGGCATCGTAATATTGAAAATGTATTATTCGTGCGTAAGTCTGCGTGGCTCGGACTGTTTCAATGACACAATGAAGGTCTCGTTTTCACATTCAAATGATTCCATTTACGCGTTATTATACATATGAAGGTACCCTAATACCGATGTCGGTTAATAAATTTAATTAATTTATTACGAACGATATGAACGCACGCGATGCTCCTAGAAGGGGCGGTAGGTGATGTTTTATGACATCAGTTGACCATAAACAATGCGATTATGGTACGACTAATTGCTACACGGAAAAGATTGAGACGCGCGAAGCGTTTTAAAAAGTGTAGATGTTACGACGATTGTAATCTGTGAAATCTGTTGAGGACACATTTATATGCGGGTCTGGCTGTCGCGGCTACCGAGAGGGCAAACCGTACGAGTTTTTTTGACATCCTCGATACGACGTGTTAAGTTGACGAATAAAGGAGCTGAGTGAGGGAAACACAGTTGACGCGACGCGTACATTGAATTTTGATCGACCGATGATACCGGCAGGTTTGTCGGCACACAACGCAATATATACTTTGTAATGCATTTACAATGTGTTCCTAGAAATAGTCCATGCACAATGCTTCAATATAGTTAAGGCGTGTTCGCGAAAAACGCGATACAAGTTTCAAGAATACACCGACGACGTAGCATGAATTATTAATTTCGATAAACATTTAAACTTCCGACTTTACAAGTTAAACAATAAAACTGTTTAAAGTATACTTAGATGTTTTTCGTTTGCACAGTTTTTGTCTTTCATTCCGTCTGGGACAAAACGAATTCTGTTTTGTTGATTTAACTTGTTTCTGAAATCCGGATTAATTAATTCTCACTGTTTACCCCTCTGTCCATTAACTTTATTCAAACCCTCAAGTTAATAACTTGAACGGACAGAGATTGCTTCTGGAAACAAAATCACTGAAGCTGGTTCTGTATTTTCTTTAAATTTTAATTTTCTGCTTGTTGAACAAGCATCGGTACGTTGTTTACTGACGCAAAATAAAATTGAAACAGACTTATCGCTATCAAACGGGTTTTTTTTTTTTTTAATTCGATCAATATTTTTTTTCTAACTAATGAGCAATTAATCCTTATCTATCGATACATTTTAGGAATCGATATTTGACACACACGAGTCTTTAAGCTTAAAAGTTATACAGCTTCAGTATGCTATTGTATAATTGTACTGTGTAATTTGTTTTAGAAAGAATTAAACAATTATTATTTGGATTATATATAGGTTTTGGTGGGTTTAAGTCTTCTTTGCTAGGGTTTAAACTATTTCCGTACCGAAATCTCTCAAAATCAGTTCAGTGGAACGGCCATAAAAATGTATTATAACAGACTGACAGAATTACTTTCCTATTAATAATGTCAATTGCTATATAGCTTCTGACATTAAAGAGAATAAAAGTAACATCCAAACAACTATAAGAAGAACTATATAATAATTCGTTTCCAAATTAATGTGATGAACATCCTTTAACAAGAAGCCTGCGCGATTCATTACTGTAGCCCGCCGAGGCATCTCCGGAATCTCTTTGTCTCTCTGACACGTCTGACTCTCTATCGTTGTTCTAATCACTTAGACAACGATACTAGGATATCTTGTTTACCAATTGAATTCCAAGACATATACGTGTTTACTTAATGAAAATACTAACAGGGGGCTTGCGACGACGACAGTCAGAACAGCTGGTACCAATAAAATAGAATGGAAATTATGGTATGGATAGCAAGTGTCTCTGACTGCCGAACCAAGGGTCGTGAGTTCGATTCCCACACTTGATAAACATTTGATTGATGAACAGGTTTGTCTGCTCTTTCTCTGGGCGTTTAATGTTTTATATAAACGCGTGTAAGAATATATATCTATCAATATCAAAATACCTACAAGAATTTCTATTCTAGTTTGGGACCGTGTGTGATTTTTCGAATATTTATATATTTAAAACGGCAAACGAGCTCACGGCCTATCTGGTATTAAGTGGTTGACGATGCCCATCGCCACAATGAAAATGTCTAATGATATAAATATATTATAATCACATTCCAATAGTCTCTTCTTCTTTTTTTTCATTTTATCCCAACTAGGTAGGGTCGGCACAGCTAACTATTCTCTTCTATTAGCCGTCGGCTCAACACTCAATTCTCTCTCTCTCATATCTTCATTCACACACTCTATGTCTTCTTCGGTCGACCTCTTCCCGCTCTACCTTGCACTACCATTTCCATACATCTCCTAGTCGCATGAATCTTCTCTCTACGCATCACATGTCCAGACCACACTAACCGTCCACTCTTTAATTTGTTAATTACCGGGGCTACTTTCACAGTTCCTCTGATATACTCATTCCTTATCTTGTCCTTCAAATCAGATTCCAACAGTCATCATTACGATTACGTTAAATACCTATTTGATTACATAACATATAAAAACTGGTGGTAGGACCTCTGGTGTGTCCGCGCGGGTAGGTACCACTACCCTGCCTATTTCTGCCGTGAAACAGTAGTGCGTTTCGGTTTGAATGGTAGGGCAGCCGTTGTAATACTTGAGACCTTAGAACTTATATCTCAAGGCGGATGGCGCATTTACGTTGTGGATGTCTATGGACTCCAGTAACCACTTAGCACCAGGTGGGCTGTGAGCTCGTCCACCCATCTAAGCAATAAAAAAAAACCTTTAGAAAAAAATTTATAAACATTTTTACGTCAAAATACATATTTTTACTTTTACATGAAGCCCTTTCTTTAGTTTAATATAAACACGAGACGAAATTCGGCTTTGAGCTATTCAGTCGCATGATCACGCACCCCTTGGCAACTTCAAAACCGCCACTAAGCCACTGACTGACTGGCTCGACCTCCTATCCCCACAGTAAACAGTATCGCTGCCAACAAACAGACGCTCCTTATCGTATTGCTGTAAAATACATTACTTCACGGAATACTTTTTGTACGGCAGTCTGGCGCGGTCGGTGGCCGTCGTAAAAACTAAATTTTCAAGAATACGTCTCTATATTTAGAAAAAGAAAAAAAAAAGTTTGTAAAGAATTTTTTTAATAACAACGTAAAGTCGACGTCTACGTAATTTTGGTATCTGGAAACGAACGCTCGTAAAATATGGAAACAGAAGATTGTAAATAAACATTTCTGATAATAAACTACACAATTGGCTTACGAATATTACTCGTTCGATATACAACAATCATCTTTTTCTATTGTAACCCGTTACTTTATGAGATACGAGACTGCAAGTGAGCGTTTTAACCTTTATAGCGCTGAGCTTATTTTCACATATTTTGCATAAATGGCTATCGGATTTTTTGAAAAAAAGTACCTTGTAACATTTTAACATAAAATACTATTAAATGTTTATTAAAAACGTGCGGCGCTACGACACGTCCGTGCAGGTCGATACCTAAAACCTATAATAAAACTGCGCAAATCGTCGGTATTCCGACGCTCCACACTTTCAACGCATCAACCAAGAGTCGATATATCGACGGTTCGCGCTCAAAGCCTTAATCGACGGAAGCTTATAACAAGCATGTGTTACAAAATAATTTGCATAGACTGTATTTTACATTCCTACGGTCCCGCTCCCACAGTACATGTCATTAAGAGACGTCGCGCGCCGGAAGGGAGACGCGTGACGAGCCCTCGCGTCTGTACCGTCGTACCTCGATACGTGACCCGTACATCTAATGCGCCATTCGAAGATGTACCGATCTACACAATAGCTGCCGAAACGTGGAAGGAAATGACACCGGTGGTCGAACAGCCCGAGAAAATTTTGAATTCGTACGCATGTGATAACCAAATAAGTGAACGAACGGTAGTAATGGTTAGCGTAACTATAAACGGTGACAGTTAAAACATATTTATTGTGGCAGAACTCAAATTGAACGTTCAAACGATTACGAAACGGACGCAAGAATCATTTTGAGCGTCGACGAAAACATCATAATGGAATTAACGGTGTTTGTTGCGAACGATAAACACACAAAAGTCCTGACCGAAAGGACCGACTGTAAGGAAGACGAGAGCCGGAGAATAAAATAGGTTTCCATTATAAATTCACCGCTCGTTAGCGAAGCGGATGACATAAATCTACAATAAGCACCTGACGATCACCGTTCATATTAATCATCGCGAGATAAAAGCGCCAAAGTCGGTACTAAAACCTATGAATGCATTATTAAGTTGTATTAATTCATTGCGCTATTTGATTCATTGAGTTCTTCTGTTACGGAGGCCTTTTAGAAATCACGTTTTCTCTCTCACAGATATCTGATGATCAGAAAGTACGTTATCGTTATAAAAACATTTAAAGATAATTTAAAAAAACAAATTAGTTCAATTAACGTAATATATTGAAACACGACACTATCTAGTTTTAATCATTTGTTTATTTCCGATACAAACCATTTCCGTTGCCCGAATCGTTAGACCAATTAGTGAGTAATTTATCTGCTGGCTGCATACAATTGGACATATTTGTAGTGACTTTCACAGTGGGAATCGAATTATCGTTAAATCCAAGATTATTGATTATCACAATGCCGCAATCCATGGATACATTAGGGTTTACATGTTTTTTTTCTTCTCCAATATAGCGTGGGAAAGCAATGCTCTGTAGATGCGTGCCGATTGCATCTGGTACGCAAGAACTAAATTTTTAAGTATGGACCGGTCGGACTCGTCGTTATTTCAACTTTTCGATTCTTATTTCGATGTTAATAAGAATCGTAGCCATTTTCAACATGTATTTTGTTTGATTATTTGTTTTCAGTGTGTTGAAGGCTTGCCGCTATTGGGCGTACTGAGCCCCATACCGGTAGGTACGGCCATCCAATCAAGAATCTATCTAAATTGCGAAATCTAAGTGGTCATGGTAGGCAGCGGCTTGGCTCTGCCCCTGGCCTTGCTGAAGTCCATGGGCAACGGTAACCACTCACAATTAGATAGGCCGTATGCTCGTCTGTCTACAATAAAAAAAAAAACTATGTGCGGCAATTACCAATTAACACCAGGGGCCATGAGTCCATCTGATGTAATAAAAGTACCCTTTTGAGGGGAAGACGCGTTTCGTGTGGACGAAATCTCCTGTTGAGCATGTTGACACTATTAGGCCTCAGGTGATCTGGCAATCTGAAGATTGTTCAGACGCGCCAGCCCGTTCGATGTTGGGATACCCCGCTATAAAAATACAAAACATTTAGGAGACCAAAATTCGCAACTCACGACTCGACAGCTATGATTGGTGTGCAAGAGAACTGCGCTCTTTAGTCCCGCTACCGGCTTTTCAAAGATGATGCACTTGCAAAAGTGGAACATCGTCCGCCACGACTCGATTCGTGAGTGCGAAGCTCTGCAGCGACAAGTCAGTGCCAAATTGTGCAACGAGGAAATAACGCTACCACAACCATCCGGAACGAGAATGCGAGTAGATATAGTTTTCAAGTCAAGAATCGGTGATGGAACTCAGCCGTGAGATCAGCTTACTAAGAGTGGGGTAGCCGTTGTAACTATATTGAGACCTTAGAACTAATATCTCAAGGTGAAGGTAGATGTCTATGGGTTCCAGTAATCACTTAACACCAGGTGGGCTGTGAGCTCGTCCACTCATCTAAGCAATAAATTTTTTTTTTAAAAAAACCACCATTCAAACCGAAACGCATTACTGATTCACGGCAGAAATAGGCGGGGTGGTGGTATAGGCGGACTCACAAGAGTTCCTACCACCAGAGCTGCGATCCGTTGCAGGTTAGTTGCGGAAGTAACCATACTCAGTCGGCACCTAGACCGGTCGAACGTTAGGCGTCCTTCGTCCCGATTCACCCAGCTCCCTACCAGAACCCGCAAACGCCATTAGATGTGAGGTCGAAGTTCCCGTTTCGAATAGGATTTATTTGAAATTCAAATATATAAGTTCAGGACAATTAATACTTTATTTTGGGTTTTTAATTACCAATACAACGTGATTAACGCTAGTAACCTTGATAATGCAGAACGCTTATCAATATTTGTTAATGAATTCTGCTAAATGAAACAGAAAGTCAAACATAATGATTCTTATTTGACCTTTGGCAACGGGACCTTAAAAATAATCATCAAAATAATAACATAAAAAATGTAAAGAGTACTTAATAACACACGTGTCATAAAGAAGAAGACGTTTTATAATCACTTAGGCAAAACAGTTTGTTACAAATATGTAAAAACTGTTTGGTATAAAGAAGTATTTTGCCTAAATAAGTTTAAATATAATAATAAAAAGGTATTTTCTCCCTTGTTTGCCAACCGATTTTATTCTTTATTTTAACAGGCTTTTGTTTTAGTAATAAAATATTTTTGTTTCAAAAATGTTTTTCGTAGTTCTGTTTATGATATTGACATAATTGCTTCCGATTATTATTATTAATATTATTATTCATAATTCTAGGGATGTTGTATCGACTATAAAAACGTTGCAGAGATGACGCGAAGGCAGTTAGTAATCGGATCTACTCGAAGCGAAACAGCGAATGGATCACCTGAAGCTTAGCTAGGAAGAATTGAATTGAGAATTTTAAAGTGTTTTAAGTGTTAATACAGTTGTAATGTATACTTCGGCACAATTTTTATTTATCCCAAACTCCAGCGCGTAACAATATAAAACACTCAAAAAAGAGCCAGCGACCCTGTTTGTTACACGAATGTTATCTCGAAGCTGGTGTCTAGCCAACGACCCTCGGCTCAGCAGTCAGGGGCAGTTAACTGCTGCGGAACCGAGTCAATGATGCCCATCAAGAAAACAGAAGAACGAGGTTTTCAATTAATGTTATTTTAAATTCCGCTATTATCAACAAAGCGGTTATCAGATGTTTGTAGCCAACATTGTGGAATGAACAATGACGCATTGAAGCGTCGTGTCGAACGAGTTTCGTTCTAAAATTTTTTAAACAATCACGCTTTGTGCTTTTCAATCGACGCAATGTTATAAATCTTCTGGTTTCCGAGATAGTACGGTGAAGATCAAACATAGGTACGATTAAAGTAAATTTCAATTCGACAATATAGACAGAGAGACCAATTAATAGTAAAAACGGTCGACAGGCCGATATATTTGTATAGCAGGCGGTCTTATCGTTAAACAACCGTTGTATTAACAGAAAATTTGAAAAAGATAAAGTTTTTTTTATAGTTGAGTGATTACTGGTGGCCCGGAGGCCTTTCCAGTTTCTCAGTTTCTCCAGGACAGGTGGGCGAGCAAGGGCTCATCCAGGAGGGGTGGGATTTGCGAACAGCTACCCCAGCGCCTCCAAAAGAGACCTAACAAACAACTCAAGAATAGCTGCTTCGCGAATAAATCTACTACCGGATCGGAATCGCGACCCGCTGTGAAGATCCTGCGAGAAACTCAGCGGGCTGATGTATAGGTTAGGTTGCATGGCCAACTCTTTGCTGAGTTCGACAAATACGATTACTGGGGTCCCTACTCCTAGTGTTAGAGCTGAAGGCGTCTAATGCAAGGGTTGAGATAATATATATATAGATATAGCAGGTATGTTGCGGTGTACTATAAACAACACATTATTAAAGAAAATACATACATACAATAAATAGATAAACACCTTCTAAAAAAAAACTGGTAAGGCGAGATAAGGCTCACCGTCCTCCATATTTCTGCCGCAAATCAAGCTCAATTTCCGCAGACTGCCGCATTAACCAGCGCTTGATTGTCACGACAAACAAACCTTGATTTCAACTTAAAACAATACACCTACTACTTAATGTTACCATGTCAAAATTCACTAGACTCTTCCAATTAATTTTATCAATAATAACTGACGACAAAAAGCTATTACTCTTCATTTAGATCAAACTATAAGGAAACCGAAAACGATATCAATAATAAAAGCAATCGTAACAAAGACCCCGGTATTTCCGTGATTTACGACCTACAGAAATTACTTATCGGCGCCGAAAGTGCAAGTCCCTGATTCAACGGTTCTTGGACCACTTTATTACATGAAATAGGGTAGTTCGGTGCCAACCCTTATCTTTTTTCTTTCGGTTTAAATTAATCAAGCGGAATGTTTCGATCTATCGAGAGCCTTCAGACGAATGAAAGCTTCGAGGCCGCTGAGATCTGACCTCCACCGTAATATTTATTGACGCCAAGAATCAATATGCCACCTTTCCGTATTTATCACACCCGTTATATTTATAACCTCCGATAAAACAAACGTTCCGTTACAATTAATCTAGTAAACATTCTAATGGTCCAAACAAAAAACCAAGTTTATAAAAGAAACCATTTTATTACGAAGGAATTGTGAAAGTCTAAAAAAAATTTAGTAAGTAAATTTTTTTTTTTATTTATTGCTTATATATATGGGTGAACGAGCTCACAGCCCACCTGGTGTTAAGTGGTTTCTTGAGCCCATAGACATCTACAATGTAAATGCGCCACCCACCTTGAGATATAAGTTCTAAGGTCTCAGTATAGTTACAACGGCTACCCCACCCTTCAAACCGAAACGCATTACTGCTTCACGGCAGAAATAGGCGGGGTGGTGGTACCTACCCGTGCGGACTCACAAGAGGTTCTACCACCAGTAAAAAATGTAGGTATTCGATCCGTATAGGAGTCCTATAAGCAGAATATGTCATCGATGTTACTAGATAAACGTCACAGAACAAATGCGATAAGTAATACACACTTTATACACGAGGCTATGTGCCTAAGACCTGCACAATGGCATCCCCACTTAACTTCGGTCCAGTACTTTTCTGCCGGAACGAATTTTCCGGACCTGACGTAATAAGCATCCGCGAGCAAACAAAGACATTTTCCGTTCCGACTACCCGGAAACATTACACTCAAATTATGTATTCAAACCGAGGGAATTTAAAAAATGTTCTCTGGAATAAGAGCTATTTTACGAGCGAACCAAGTGAGGCACTCGTCCGGTTGATCTGGCAACTTTTGAAAGCATTCGAGATGTTAAAATACTTCCGTCAGTCACGACTGCTTTGAATTTTTTATAAATTCCAGCTGATGAAATAACAATGGAATTTTAAACACACCAGAGGGTCGAAAGTTCATTACATAGTTAGGTTAACGACACATACATATGTATGCTTTTCGGTCCGAAAATCACATACCGTTATCAAATAAGTTTTTCATTATGGTAAGAAATTTCGAAAAAGTCAGAATTGATGTTGACTGCTAGACCTAGCTTCTATTACCAAATCGGCCAAATATTCGTTTGACGTATTAATTGTTCTGTGTCTGTGCATATTAATATATACTAGAGGTCCCGCAGTAGTCGAAATTCGACTATAATTGGAATTGTAAGTTTGTACACTATTATGATTGTATTTTATACTTCTATAAAAAAATATTAATAAAGACAAACAATATTTAATCTATTCTCAATTTGACCACAGACGTCAAGAACCAAAGTTTGACAATAAATAGTATGCATGCGTGTCTGCGTCAAATACATAATATGTAGTGTGTGTAATGTTTCTTTTATTGATTTAATGTATCTTTTATGCATTATTTAAAAAAAATATTAGCATTGTGCACTTCTTCTCTGTATTCTCTATAAGTGTGGAAAATTTCATACTCCTCCGTCCGCGCAATTTTCGTAAAAAGGGATACAAAGTTTTTGCTTCACGTATTAATATATAGATACATTTAAACGTATACAAGTATGTTTATCTGTTTTCAGTTTGTATGTGTGTGATGTATCACTAATTATATATTCTTTATTATAATGTTGAACAAATTGTTGGTATCACATATCAGCCACAATTTAAAATTTTCATAAAATTCGTGTCCATGTAACAACAATTATAAAACATGCTCTAACTTAAATAAATTACGGTCAATATTGATTTAAAAATCTGTTGATAATTTTTTTACTATTTTTATAACTATTTTAAAAGGGCTGTATGTGTGCAACGGGCCGCTTAAAATCAACACTACCCCACAAACTTAACTCTTAGAAAAGCAAACTCCTTTCGAGACCAGCTTCGTTTCACAATTTCGGTTTATTTTTCTCTTGTCCGAATCAATCACCACTATCTGTATATTAATACGTGAAGCAAAAACTTTGTATCCCTTTTTACGAAAATTGCGCGGACGGAGGAGTATAAAATTTTCCACACTTATAAAGAATATAGAGAAGAAGTGCACAATGCTAATATTTTTTTTAAAATAATGCATAAAAGATACATCAAATCAATAAAGAAAACATTACACACACTACATACCATGTATTTGATGCACACACGCATGCATACTATTTATTGTCAAACTTTTGTTCTTGACGTTTGTTGTCAAATTGAGAATAGATTAAATATTGTTTGTCTTTATTAATATTTTTTTATAGAGTAGCCTTGGCGAAATTTGTGAAAAAGTATAAAATACAATCATAATAGTGTACAAACTTACAATTCCAATTAATTATAGTCGAATTTCGACTACTGCGGGACCTCTAGTTAGTAAGTAAAAACACAAAGGGGTTCACACATTTATATCGTGGTATGTGTTCAAGCTTCATAATTGTGAAGAACATTTTACAAGACATTAAACTAACGAGATATTCCTTCGGTGGTCGTTAAGAAACCCTATCTGTTAGACCCTCGTTGTCACCATGTGCCGCGGGAGAGAGCCAACTGAAGCGAAACAATTAAATTATCAAGAACCTTGTTTTCTGACACATTTATTTCACCCAAAACATATTACAAGCTACACAAAAGTACATCGCCGCATTACTAATGTTTTTAAATTAAACTAGTGGACCCGGTGAACTTTGTTCCGCCACACGGTTTGTTTCAAACACATCAACCGGTCAACTTCAAAATTCTACTATAATTAACCATACAATATATTACGTTTAGCTGTCAGTTGCGTTTTGTTATTCCATATCAGTTGCGTTTTGTTATACCACGTTTCATGTCGCGTCCCACGGGAACGTGATAAAAAGTATCCTATGTCCTTCTCCTGGTTTTAAGTTAGCTCCTCACAAATTTTCAGCCAAATCAGTTCAGCCGTTCCTGAGTTATAAATAGTGTAACTAGCACGACTTTCTTTTATATATATAGATAAATAATAGTTTTTTTACAATAAAATCATTTTTTCTTACACTATTAAAAATTCAAATTTATTAAAATTTATTTTCTATTTTTTAGTTGGATTTCCTATAAAAGCGTATTTTGTTAATTTTTGTAATCTATTATTTATGTTTTATTTTTTAGTTTAATTTAAATTTTTTCAATATATTTTTTAATAATTAATTGTCATCGGTCCTTAATAAGTATACCAAATTTCGAGTTAATCCGACGTTTTGAAGGGGGTCAAAATCATGTTCAATGATTCCGTTACATACTAACATACATACGTCTGAAGCTAATAAAAGCGTATTAAAAATCTGCGTTCATCATCATCATCATCATCATCGGCCTTTATCTGCTCACTGCTGGCACAAGCCTTCCCCAATGCCTTCCACATAATGCGGTCCTCCGCCTTCCGCATCCAACGTTCATAGCAAAGTCCATATTACTATCAAACCAGATTGATATGTATGAAAACCAAATGTCTAAGATTGAGACTGGTTCCGTTAGTACTCGGTGTAAATTAATTTAGATGAAACTTAATTAGAAAATTGATTGCGAAATAGCATCTGGTAACAAACACCGCGAATTCAAAATGAATTATTCAATTCATGATTCAGTTTCTATACTCAATTGAATACGCGCAACCGCTAGGGATGTTTCCTATGTTCCATTCTAAATATAAATATCATAGTAACAAAGAACTATTAACTATTATTTAATATAAAACGACGAATTTCTTTGTGAATTAACACGGAAGGTTTTAGAGAAAACAGTATCTCTGAATAGATCTTTAATATACTCGTAAATATATTTATTATAAGCAGATTGTCAATACACAAAAATTTAAATAAAAAAACTTGAGAAATAAGTATAAGTCGATGTTCTCAAATAAAGGAAGAATTTTTCATATGAAAGGTATTTTTTTAATTAGGACTTAAAAAATACCTTTCACATTATTCTCAAGAACAATTAACACCATTGAATGATTCGATTCAACTAAATAATCGAAGTTTTAATACGATCATAAATCTATGTCTGCAAGAAAATCAGTCAAATCTAAAAGACCGTAAATTTCAATTAATCCGCTGTAGTCACTTCGGTACAGTTCGGAAAACGGAACAAAACGAAACCATATAATTGAACGAACTGATGAACAGCCAAGCCGCAGGTTCGCGACTGTCCAGAATACATTCATCTCATGTCGACTATTTTAAAAGACGTTTAAAATAAATCGCATAAAACAAACCAACAGATTATTGTGCTAAATGGGCTACTGAACTCACGTTCCATAAGGGGTTTAGTCATTATCAAGGAGACATTTTGGATAAAAGTGTGTAATTGAAGAGATAGTCCCGCTATTGTTATACCTATAAGTTAAAAAAATATATATTTATATATTTATTTATATTATATTTATTCTTTATTTTTATACACACTCTTAATATAATACAGTAATTGCGATAAGATATAAAAAATAATATAAAATAATATATATAAATAAAAAATAATAAGATATAAAATATAATATAAAATATAATAGTTCTAGCTAAAGTTCGACGAGGTGGTATACCCTTTTTTGGCCAAAAAATATTCCTACCTCTCCCGAATTCTACCTAGGGCGGTAATATCGGGCGAGTGGGTGTCGTGGCGTGCAACCTCTTTGACAGGACATAAGACTTACAACGACATAGACATAGACTAAGACAGAGACTTGACAAGAATTTGAAAAGAAACAAAGATAGAAATGGAACGAGGGCGGACGTGACTAGGCGGCAGGCAGTACTTTTAATGCTTTCCTAAACGATGGACACGAACCAGACGACAAGAAACGAATTGACCGTTCTCATATGTGCATAAAATCGACGACAAAAGACCTAACCGAACTTTCAGTGGGTATGTAGGGAAGTCGTATAAGTAGGTGTTATCTACCATTGTAACAGTCTTACATACGATCTTACCCAACGACAAGGGGAACGGCAAGGGGCCTCAGCCCAAAAAAAAATCCTGCAACTTAAAAAACGATATATTATATAAATTTTGGGATCGGGACCGCGTTAACTTTGAATGGACATAAAATAGTACCTAAACATACGTAGCGTTTATAAAATGAACCAATTTCATATCAATGATAATTTTTCAACATCAATATTTCATTTTACCACGACTCAATAGAAGCATCAGAAGATGAACTTTTTTTTTAAATAATACGCTCGTTTTTAATTACTCAATTTGTAGTTTGTAAACAAACATTAAATAATTTGAAATGTAAGCAGTACAGTAAATTACATTTGTACGTTTTGCGCTGATAAGTCGTAAACGGTCGTCACATAAAACGACTTTGTATTAAACAGTATTCGCTCTCACATACCTCTATAAAGTTCCCCTATTTTTAACGTCAACTATAAAGTGAGCTTTCCAATTTTGCGTTCATGAATACATTTTCACGTAATGGGTACAACGTTGGCTAGTCGGATTCAATATTTGAAGAAAAAAAAAACCAACTCTTTTCTTCGAATTGACTCGGACGTTTTTTCGATTTCTTTTTATTTCGATTCTTTTAAATTAAATCTACAAAATTTATGTATAAGAATTGTAAATAGAAATATGAAGGTATATCACCTACCAAAATAAGATCTTTGAAGTTCTATTTCAAATTAAATTAATGTGGCTCAGATACTGGCAGTACATTACAAACAGTTGCAATAACGGTAAGGTAAATTGCATGAAGTCTTATAGTTCGAATTTATTCCAAGCCCGGCGCGAGCATCTAGATTTATGTATACGATATAGGAATCGTTGGTACCTCACGCGATTCTCCGCACACCAAAACCAATTTCGGTACCGACCACGCGAGTATTTACTAGGCTCGTACCCCCCCCCGCCGAATGTACACATTTGTTACCGACCGCCTGGTTGCTTGTATTTGTATTATACCAATATAAAGCTATAACTTACGTTTTCCTTTCGATTTGAACGTTCATTTATACCGAATGTTCGTGGAGGCGAAAGATTCTTATCACGTATCGCAATAAAGAAAATATCGTTGGCTAAATATTAGTCGTCCGAAACGCCACAGTGGAGCCGAAGGGAACATTAATGCCATTCCCACGCGTCAAATATTTCCTGATGGCGTTGTAATTAATGCTCGCATAGTGAAGCTAGACAATGCGTGTGTGTGACAAGTGAGCGGGGGCCATTAGCTGCACAATTAGTGCAATTGTCGTTAATTTATTGTTCTACACGTCAACGGCACGGTTCTGTTTACGACCAGTGGAAAATACGAAAGTAAAAGACCACCATGCATTATTTGCCTACTTTCATATTTATTTAAACTTGGTTTTAATGATTTATACCGAAAATATAAAATTTTGATAATTTGAACCTACTCGTATAATTTTAAAGCTGATTTAAAATTCTCGAAGTCCGATTCTATTTTAACGCGACGCCGACGTGTTTTTAGTTAACAAGAGCAGGACAATCTTATACAAGGACACAATATAATTGAAATTTTGACTTGCATGCTTGAAAGCGCGTTGCGACTTTCGCGTTGTGTGATATCTACGGGTTTCGGTGACGAGAATGAACACCAGACGGGCATTAAACGTCCTAGAGTAATAACAAAAAAATCAAAAATCCTCGTTACAGTGATTTACATTGACGTCTCCGGTGGTAGATTCTGCGAAGCACTGTTCTGCTAGGGTCAATGTTGGCAAGCTCCCTCGTGTTGAGCCCCGTGAGCTTACCTACCAGCCATAGCGTAACTGGAATGGCCCCTTATGCTACCGGCGAATAGAAAAAAAAAAAAAAAATAGACGTCTATATTGCTAGCATATTACTCTAATCGCGCACGGCACGTCCGACAACCAATTTGTCAAGAAGCTGACACACAAACCGAATGACGCACTTTACATAAATCCTCATTATATGAGAATCGACCGTTAAAAGTAAAGTCACCCTGAATATAGGACTCGAAGAGTCTTAAGATAACATAATTTGTAACGATGACTCAATCCGCCTTCATTAAAAAGATTCATTTTTCTTAACTTTTTTTTTATATTCAGTTCATAAGTTTTCTTAATTTTTCTATTAAGGTTTTTTTAAGTTTTTTTTATGACAATTCGTTTTAAAAATTCTTTCAATTACTCGTACAAGATCTAAGTTCTGATTACATATATTAAATTGCATACAATAGAAAAAGCAATACTAATAGTAAAATGAAAATAAAAAAATGCGCATAAATAGCAATCCCAAATAATAATTAATTTTCATCTTTGCCTTTAACTTGTAGATTCAGGTTACTGGATATCAGAGTTAAAATTATTGTATTGTCAACGGTACTAGATGTGTGTGTAAATTTTCAAATTAATCGGACGTCTTCAATCGGTGAAAATGACGTTCATACGTCCCATAGACACGACCCACTGAGTTTCTCGCCGGATCTTCTCAGTGGATCTCGATTGATCCGATAGTAGATTCAGCAAAGCACTGCTCATGCTCTAGGGCTAGTGTTGGCAATTCTCTCAGGTTGAGCCTGTGAGCTGACCTACCGGTCCGCGCGACGTTAGAATAGTCCCTTGGGCTACCTAAGATTATATAGGAAAAAACGTTCAGAGATTCGTCTGCATCCAAACAAACACACATATATACCAAGCTAATAAAATCTTGTTAAAATATATAATCAAAAACATTGATCGTGGTTTTCAGTAATCATTATACAAATTACTCGCAATGATCGTTTGCATCTGATACATATTTAATATTACGGAATCATCAATAGAAATAAAAACGAATGAATATTTTCTCAGTTTACGTCGCGTTGCTGATGCTCTCGAGAACGGAGCCTAATTCCCATCGCCAATATAGTTTCGAATCAACGAACCCAAACACTGATAAAAACTAGATGAACCTTAACATTTCTTGATGACATAATTGATGGAACACAAGGATGTTGACGTTTGATGTTACAATGGCACAGAGATAAGAGCCCGGTAATGGATTACATTGTGAATGAAGTTTGCTGTTGTCACACCCTTGTTAACGTGGCCGCGTGTTTATGAGGGGGACCGAATCACTGCCAACCAGATGTAGCTGAAGTCGAGATCGAAACGATATTTCATTACAGTTGACGTAAACGAAACACGTGACTCAGAAAATTAACAACAGATAATCCACGAGAGTAATTGGAGCCTTAAATCTGTTTCACTGTTTTTTTCTTCTTCGGTTGCTTAATTAAATTGATGTGTTTCTCGCAAGTGTGGCTTCGGGTCCTTTAAGACGCGTGAGAATTTTCTGTTTATAATTATCATTCATTACAAGTATTTTTCGATTGCTATCCCACTATTTTTTATATTATTTTATTGCTTAAATAGATGGAGCGAGGTCACGGCCCACCTGGTGTTCAGTGGTCACGAGAGCTCATAGACATCTTCTTCTTTATTCACCTTATCGTCTTATATCTTATATCGTCATTCACACACTCCATCCATGTCTTCTTTGGTCGACCTCTTCCTTCTCTACCTTGCACTACTATTTCCATACATCTCCTAGTCACATGCACCTTCTCTCTATGCATCACATGTCCAAGCTAACCAAAAGCCCATAGACATAGACTATGTAAATGCCGCCACCCACCCTAAGTCATGAGTTCTAAAGCTTAAGCCGTAACGCGTTACTGCTTCACCTCATTTCGGATCCTCCCGATCCACTCACGGTGCTTTTAGGTTCCAATTTTTTTTTATTGCTCTTGAAGGCAGACGAGCATACGGCCCACCTGATTGTGAGTGGTTACCGTCGCCCATGGACTTCAGCAGTGCCAGGGGCAGACCCAAGCCGCTGCCTACAAACACCGGTCATCGTTCTCGTCGAACCCGTCGCTTGCGACTAAGGGCTCGACGAGTAAATTAACCCACAGACACAGCCCACTGAGTTTCTCGCCGGATCTTCTCGGTGGGTCGCGCTGCCGATCCGGTGGTAGGTTCTGCGAAGCACGGCTCTTGCTAGGGTTTGTGTTAGCAACGTCGTCAGGTTTGAGCCCAGTGAGCTCACCTACTAGTTAAGGTTACGCTGAAATAGCCTCTTAAGGCTATTTATTAGCTTAGGTAGGAAAAAACAAAGTTACTACTTCGCGGCAAAAATAAGCCGGGTTGTCGTACCCACCCATGCGTGCTCACAAGACGCCCTACCACCCACCCTTTAAATTCTAAAACATGTCTGACCCAGGTGCTGTACTAAAATTCCAGAATGCATGTGCTTTTTTTCATTCATAATAAACGTAACATTTTATTATATAAAAACCAGAATCCAACTGTCACTAATGTTTACACACAATAGACAGAAATAGACAAACTGAAAATAGATTTAAGCTATTAAAAACCAACGTCCTGATACGCGCCGGGACGGCATTTATAAAAGCAGGAGGAAACGCGGCAGCTAACTTCGACAGGAAATGATCCTTTAAATTTACACTGTCACATAAACACATAATACGAACAATTTTTTTAAAACAAACTTTCGATAAACTATTATACCCCTGTGTAGAGTGCAGTGACGGATGGGCTTATAGTTTCACCACTTCAATTATAAATAATTAATATTATACACAGTAATTTGGGGGAAACCGGTACATTTTCCAATTCCAACACAAATTTTCATCCCTTTTTCTTAGGGTAAATACAATAAAATTGAGATTAAAACGATGCCGGATGTTAAAATTTTCATATACGATGCATTATTATACATAATTCATTGAAAAATATACACAAAAACTTAAAAAACTAGCTTGACCTGATCCACCTTGGCTTTTGAGGTGGATCGGATATGGGGACAATAGAGTTATTCGATAGGGCTGGCACTGTTTAGTTGTTAGGTAAATTAACTTTTCAATATCTTTAATCAGTTACAAAACTCTGATGACTAAATTAAGCTATCTAATATTCTTAAACACTAAATAAAAGTTATTTTCAATTCAACTAATTTAAATATCACAAAACCACTGTGACAACCCAGTTTTGTTCCTATTCCACCCCTATCTACGGTAATCGTATCTATTGTTTTTTCGTGAGACGTAAACATAATTAAAAGCTGATTAACATTATTAATTATAACTTCAGTCAGTCGCTTGGAGGCCCGCCCGCAAACTAACAATTAGGCGAAATGTCAAAAATTTTATAAAACATTTTTTTTAACTGCTTCTGGCGATATTTTTTTATAAAGAATATTGCAAACAGCCTAAAATATAAATCCAAAGAAAATAAATATTTCAAAAATTAGTTACTATAATTATTAAGCTATAATTTGGATCGCGTCCTTGATGTGGTTAGTTAAGCTGATTGATGCAGCACGGAGCCAGTCCTAATGCAACGTCACCGAATCATCAAACTTAACTTGCAATAAAATTGAACATTTCTTTGAAGTAGATATAACGATTTATATTTTATGATAATATTCCTTAATAGAGAAAATAAACAAATTTTATATTTATCATTAACTCAAAATAATTTCAAAGATACATTATGGAACGCGATAATTCAGTGATCGAAAGAACAAAGTCGGAGACAATATCGCTGTTAAGGATATTTCGTTTCCGGGGTCTGGGTCTTTATTGTACTTTTCTCATAGGTGTGTTTCTGGTATACTTAACACACGAGATAATCCTGTCTTGGGACAGTGAAATGCAGAAGGTTACACGACAAAGTTCTGACCTAATTGCAGTTCACAAAATAGCATGATTCCCCATATTTCACTATTTATATAACCGATATTCTATTCAATTCCGTAAGTGCACCGAGAGGTCGACGAACGATTAATGCACGATAGTTGTAGCGTGTTTATCATGGCGTTCGTAATAAAGATATCAGCGTGTCTTTACCCGGGGCGCATCTCGGTGAGTTACGATCTCGCCGACATTTGTACACGCACAACATTCGTAATTAAAATCTGTATTAATGAGTAACAGAGTTCGAAATGATGAGCGTAATGCGCGAATAATTAAATTTTAAAACCCGTTTTGATGATGTTCTAGGTACATTTTTTTTAAATTAATTAATGATAAACAACAAATTAATTATAATAATATGCTGCTTTATTATACACGTGAGCGAATTCTAATTTAATATAGGTTTGGTTGGCTTATGTATTTTTTCCGTTTTTTTTTTTTACAAACTGTACTTTTGGTATGTAATTTGTTTCTCTGTCCGTACTTAATGTAATCTGGAGAAAAAAAAAACATCCTAAGAATACCAGCGATAAGACCACCCATTCTAAATACATTCGTACATTTCGTGCACTTCAGTGTATTTACACATACAAATTTATCTTACACATTAATGAAATATTTATGTTATAGATAACATTTAACATTTATTTTATTATTGCACTCCAAATTATAATTAATTATAATTAATCGGTTATGTTGAAAATTGAATATCCATCGAGCAAGATAATAGTTAGGTCTAATGTTATTCTTATCTTGTGAAAAATTAAGCTCACATATAGATCATACAGATAGCCTGCGTTTTTTCTGGACAGTGATACTATTTTTATTAGCACTTATTAGTTGACGCTTTTAAAGTTGAACGATTAGTGTCTGATTTAGTTTTAGTTAAATGGGGAGACAACAATCAAATCATAACATCGACATCAACCCCACGAAAAGCGGTGCTCTTCAAAAGGGGTCGCCCTCCGAACACCACGCTGAGCATCCCCCTCCCGACTAGGCGCGTCAATACCTCCGCCCCCGCCGTTCGCCCAATCACGATGTTCGACCAGCGCATACCGTGGGCCCCGAAGGTCAAATACTTAAGCGTCACCCTCGACAGTAGGATGACATTCCGCCCCCACATCAAGACGGTACGCGACCGTGCCGCCTTCATTCTAGGACGTCTCTACCCGATGATATGTAGGCGAAGTAAAATGTCCCTTAGAAATAAGGTGACACTCTACAAAACTTGCATACGCCCCGTCATGACCTATGCAAGTGTAGTGTTCGCTCACGCGGCCCGCATACACTTAAAATCCTTTCAAATTATTCAATCCCGTTTTTGCAGGATAGCCGTCGGAGCCCCGCGGTTCGTCAGGAATGTCGACCTCCATGACGACCTGGACTTAGAGTCCATCAGTAAGTATCTGCAGTCGGCGTCCATGCGCCACTTCGATAAAGCGGCACGACACGAGAACCCTCTCATCGTGGCCGCCGGTAACTACATTCCCGATCCTGCGGACAGAATGGAAAGCAGTCGACGTCGCCCAAAACACGTCATCTCGGATCCTCCCGATCCACTAACGGTGCTTTTAGGTACTTCAAGCACCGGTCACCGTTCTCGTCGAACCCGTCGCTTGCGACGAAGGGCTCGACGAGTAAATTAACTCTCAGACACAGCCCACTGAGTTTCTCGCCGGATCTTCTCAGTGGGTCGCGTTTCCGATCCGGTGGTAGATTTTGCGAAGCACGGCTCTTGCTAGGGTTCGTGTTAGCAACATCGTCAGGTTGAGCCCCGTGAGCTCACCTACTAAAGTTAGGGTTACGTTGACATAGCCGCTAGGGCTATCAGCTTAGGTAGGAAAAAAAAAAAATAAAAAAAAAAAATCATAACATTCGAGATTTCGGAATCAGATATTCGGTAATATTTTTTTGGAATGAAGGATTACTGGTGACCCAGAAGCCTTTCCATTTTCATCAAAACGAGCACGGTCTCAGCCAGGACACATGATATTCGGTAATAGCATACACGTTGTAATTAGGGTTACCAGATTTTTTTCAGCCTATAATGGGCAAATGCTTAAAATAGGCAAAAAAATAATTTAGTTTTTTACCCGGGACATTCTTTTGTTTTGATATTTCTCCGAGGAGCAAGACAGTTTTAACATATTTTTATCGGTTTTAACATATTTATAAAAATCAATACAATTATAATCGTACGGTCCGAATACGGGACAGAGTCATTCCGGCGGGACATTTTAAACTAAGCCTAAAACACGGGACGTCCCTGGAAATACGGGACGTCTGGCAACCCTAGTAGTAATGCATATTATGGGATACCGTAACTATTTAGCACCAAACGGGTCGCCATCTCGTTGTACAATGTAATAAAAAAGAGTAACGTTTACAACCGTATTATTCTGTTATCAGAAAATTATCTTTACACGTTTTACGAGTGTGCATTTCATGATCGAATTTACTTAATATACGCAATTACGTAATATTGTTTTTCGGGTCGATTTTAACGATTATTAATGTCAGCTTATATATACATAGAACGATAACATCAACAGCAGTATGCAATATATTGAACTCTTTCTTGAAGTTGAACACATACGACAAATTAAACCTATCTATACTAATATTATAAGGAGGAAAGATTTGTTTGTTTGTTTGTTTCGAATAGGCTCCGAAACTACTGGACCGATTTGAAAAATTCTTTTTCCATTAGAAGCCGACATTGTCCCTGATGAACATAGGCTACTTTTTTTAAAACTTTTTTTATTTTATTTTTTTGGTTTCATGTGTGTTTTAATGTTTCCGAAGCGAAGCGAGGGCGGGTCGCTAGTATTTTAATAATTTGAAATGTTAAAAGTTGGCAAATAAAATGCAACAATAGCATTCTCGGAACTTAATGTGGATCGATAATCGGTGCATCCGCAAATACGCGAAAAGAATCGTGACGTCATTTAGATATCAACCCCTCGCGAAAAAAAATGCACATAACCTCAGAATTTTTTTTTCCTACCTAAGCTGATAGCCTTGAGAGGCTATTTCAGCGTAACCTTAACTAGTAGGTGAGCTCACGGGGCTCAAACCTGACGATGTTGCTAACACGAACCCTAGCCAGAGCCGTGCGTCGCAGAATCTACCACCGGATCGGAAACGCGACCCACTGTGAAGATCCGGCGAGAAACTCAGTGGGCTGTGTCTGAGGGTTAATTTACTCTAACCTCAGATCAGTCTAATCCGAAACATACTTTATAATATAGAAGAAACGACACAGAAATATCGATTGAACTATAATTTTAAATTTCATTCTTACATACGGTGTACGTTGATAATTTTAGTAAGTATTTTTATTAAAATATAAAGTTAGAGAAATTAACGAGCAGGTATCACCACCCTGCCTATTTCTGGCGTGAAGCAGTAATGCATTACGGTTTGATGGGTCTGGCAGCCGTTGTAACTATACTGAGACCTTATTACTCATATCTCAAGGTGGGTGGCGGCATTAAGGTCGTAGATGTCTATGGGCTCCGATAACCACTTAGCACCAGATGGGCTGTGAGCTCGTTCATCCAAATATGCTATAAATAAAAAAATAAAAAATTCAAACTTTTGCTAAACCGAGAAGAAGATAATATGCATATTATACTATATACGTTGTAGCAAGTTTAAAAAGCACACACAATTACTTTGAATACTTACTTTGATAAAATTATGACTCAAATGACAATCATAATATTATATAATTGAAATTATTCAAATGTAGTGATAAGGTCGTATAGGTAGCGAGTAAAATAAACATACACACTAAGTAAGTATTACTCTAGTACATTAACTTGAATTTCTTTAAGCTCTTCCTATTTATAAGCTACTAGCTGTACCTGTCCGCTTCGCTGGGCATTTAAAATTAACATTATTATTTCTCACCCCCACAGATTCTCATTATTAACGCCCCCGCAACTGGTGTAGGGAGTCCAACACTCATATAAATATTAGCCTATCCATTAAGTACATGTATTTTCTACATGGATACCAAGTTTCAAGTCAATCGGATGCATGGTTCAGTAGTTATAACGGAACATCCGTAAAAACCACTGTAGATTTATATATTAAGTATAGATTCCTAAAATTATAATCCATAAAGTTTTACGAAAAAGTGTTCCAGTAAGTGCGATCAGAAAAGGAACATATTTATTGACATAGATGTCCAAATGTACTTCATACTATAAATTAATGAACATTAGTTAATTATAAAATAAGATCAATAAATTTAAATACCAAACGACGTTTTTTGTGTAAATGTGTCCTACATATTGAATAATCGACGAATCAATCTTCAAATTCGGATCCATGCAATCCTTACTGTCAACGCTTAAAAGCACAACCGGTTTGAAAACGAGCTAATAATGAATTCATATTACACAAATGTAGCATTTGAGTTTCTAAATTTAAAATTACAATGGCTAAATATTATGCAAATTCACTGAATTATAGAGCACAGGTTCCCGCACGGGTCTTTTTATAAGGAAATTCAAATGTTAAAGTTCATTTGAACGACGATCTTCATGCCAAATACAAAATGGTTTTTTTTTTTACAAAGTGCATAAGTTAGATTTGATATACCGTGTACGTTTTTTTTTTTTTATTGCTTAGATTGGTAGACGAGCTCACAGCCCACCTGATATTTTTTTAATTTTTTTTATTGCTTAGATGGGTGGACGAGCTCACAGCCCACCTGGTGTTAAGTGGTTACTGCAGCCCATAGACATCTACAACGTAAATGCGCCACCCACCTTGAGATATAAGTTCGAAAGTCTCAAGTATAGTTACAACGGCTGCCCAACCCTTCAAACGGAAACGCATTACTGCTTCACGGCAGAAATAAGCAGGGTGGTGGTACCTACCCGTGCGGACTCTCAAGAGGTCCTACCACCAGTCTAAGTCTAAGTAGTTACTGGAGCCCATAGACATCTACAACGTAAATGCGCCACCCACCTTGAGATATAAGTTCTAAGGTCTAAGTATAGTCAGATAATGTAAGCTTTTTGAAAATACAAAATTAAAAACATTTATTGAAGAACGTTTGGATCGGTTCCGCTGATTTATTTCTTCGCAATTGTCAGGACAGAATTTATAAGAAACACATACTTTTTTTGAAATATTTTGGAAGTATCTTTCTAAGAAATAATTCTTTTATCAGTATAAACAACTAGATAATTGGAATCAAGTATTTTATTTTGCATATTATGTATTGTATTTTTATCCTTATATTTTCAAATAGACAGAAAAAAAATAAACATAAATAAACTTAACAAATTAGTTACTAATATTTAATTCCCTCGGGTTTTCAAATGTCGTAGACATAATTAAAACTACTTTTAAAGCTTAATTCCCGATCCTCCGTGACCTCAAAAACTGTAAACTATTGAAAACGTCAAAAATAATAGTATTATGACAATGAAAAACTCGATATTATACCGTAAAATTAGTTTTAATCACTTACACAGTTTTGTAAATCTAGAAGGTGTAAAATTTATGTTTATGTACAAAAAGCAGACGAGCATATGGTCCACTTAACAGTCTTCGGGTCAACGTCACCCAGACCTCGGCATTAACTGGGGGCTTAGTACATGATTTGGCAGCTCTTCAAAACCAGCGAAGCCCTGTAACAATTCATGACTTGCAACTAAGTTTAAAAAATAATATGTGAGCCGTCACGGGACGCCTGGCAGATGTGAAACATCGATATTATTTTGTAAAAGTAATATGCAGAAAAGAACAGATTGTGATAGGAACTAAATATGTCATAATGATAAAATAAAATATTACGAAACAATAATTTGTTTTCAAATAAAACACAGGTTATGTGTACTGTAGTAAACAACACTGTATACACTACGGAGTATACACTATAGGTATCCGAGCTCAGTGTAGCGAGAGAGATGGCTTAACGCCGGATCGAGTGGGAAAGAATCGCACAGTCGATTGCGCATGGCGACGCGTCGCCACACCTTACACGCTACTGCATATAGACTGTATATATATACACCATCATATAGCGTGGCGACGCGTCGCCACGGCATGCGTCGCCACGCCAGAAATCTGTTTCACATCAAAAATTTTGCATGACAGCTATGCAGAATTCTATACAGTGATGTATATATATTTCGTTATTTGTAAATTACATAACGTATTTTTAACGTTTCATGTAATCCACTAATCAGTGAACATCAAGTCACATTACTCCAATTAAATATGACACATAAATAACGAGTACGGCGATTATTTATATTTTTCATTACACATTATCTATCTAGTGGAGTTCCGAGAATCAAATAGACATAAAAAAAAATAAGGCTGTATCCTGTGACACGAATAAATGAGCTGACGTTATCATAAGTGGTAAAGGATAATTTGTGTTAATTTACGATGGCGCGATAACAGCACACCGGGCGTCGTTCGGCTGGGGAAGACATGACAGATTGAGGGGCCCGATAGCGCGAAACGAGACAGGACCGAACTCGTTACGGTCGCCGTTTCGACACAATCCAACAACCGACAATTGTGACAGACTCCAGATTGATACTGATGGAACTATCAAACCGAATGAGTCCGCAAATAACCGAATAATGGCGTAACGATTTTAATTCGAATGATTGGACATTCGCTCGAAACATTTTACGATAGACGGAACGAACGAGCCTTTTCATTAGTGCACGCCGATAGTTATCTGAAGTATTCAATAAACAAGCCCGGTGGCCCGTGAAAAAAATAAAAACGGTACGAGTTATCTGAACGGGGACGACTTAATAACATTCGACATTCTTATCGTGCTCTAGGTACCGTGCACAAAGTACCCGACTTTAGTCCCATCTAATTATTATATTTGGAATGTAGACAATAATGTGCTTACATGATAAGAAGTCTCTCAGGCCATTAACGAAATATGCGACCCCGATCTTGAGCTACAACTGAAACTTCCCCAACATTTGCAACTGCTGCAACATCAACGTTGCATAAAGTAAATGTCCCAATGACACTAATTTCCTAAACTTTTTTCCATACTTATTCTTCTTCTTCTTCTTCTTCCAGTGCCTCTTCAATCCTGAAGGTTGGCCGTTATTATATTATACTTATTGGCTGGTAGAGGCTATTCCAGCTACGCGCAGACGATTAGGTAAGCTGACGGGCTCAACGTGAGAGAATTTGCTAACACTAGCCTTAGCAAGAGGAGTGCTTCGCAGAATCTACCATCGGATCGTAATCGCAACCCACTGAGAAGTTCCAGCGAGAAACTCAGTGGACTGTTTGTTATCTATAGGTTGATTTCTTACCTTAAGCATTGTGTCAGCTTATTGTGAGTCTATATGAGTTGATACTACTATTCTGTCGAGAAGGAAATATGCGTTCAAGTTTTATAGGGGCATGTTAATCCAATACAAATGGCACCTTTGATGGTATAATACATATCAACTTATATTACTATATGTTGACTATCGGCTTCCGTCATCACATAAAAAGCGGTAGGTCATCATATCGCGTGCCCAAATATTAACATCTTTATCAAATTCAAAATAGTTATTGTGCAAACTGCCCATAAATATGAAGAATGACCTTAATCGTGACGTTTAAAATGATATAGATAGTCAAAAAAAGGTTATGAGTTTCATGCGACCTCTCTCCGACCGAGTTCCACTTGGGAGGTCCCGTGCGCCTTCTGCTATCAAATTAATAGCTTACATGCCAACCGACGATACTAACGCCACCTTTAGCCCGTGAGAATACACTAACGACCTTCTAAGAGCATTAAAAAGCTTGTTTCAAATTATAAGCTCCTCAACCGAGTTCTTTGTTGACACAGCTATGCATAAAATCAATTACGTCGGAATCTCCGGGTTGTTTGCTCGCTAGAGATTAAGTATAATGAATAAAATATTCAATGTGGCCGAGTGTTTGAATGGATCGTTATGTAGACACCGAATTCGGTTCGACCTATAAGACATGAACGTAAATATAAATGACCCTTTGTAGCTCTTGTTCAGAATGCGTACACAACATCTGTGTACATAATCTACAGTCAAATGTTTATGATGTATCCAGTGTAGCACCACGCTCTATGAGTGTACGACGAACCTTAAACAGATGGTCGACAGTACCATATAATATGATTGTGGAACTTTTGCTTGTTTTGAATCCGACATCTTTTAGGGTGAACCGTGCTGTTGACATTGTGCTGCTAGGGATATGACTTAAAACTAATTGTAATAATAATTTGTTCTTGTTTTTATTACTTAAGATGGGTGTACGAGCTCACAGCCCACCCGGTGTTAAGAAGTTACTAGAGCCCATAGTCATCTATAACATAAATGCGCCACCCATCTTGACATATAAGTTCTAAGGTCTCAAGTATATTTACAACGACTGCCCCACCCTTTAAACCGAAACGCATCACTGCTTCACGGCAGAAATAGGCAGGGTGGTGGTACCTACCCGCGCGAACTCGCAAGAGATCCAACACATTTATATTATTTAGTACTAAATTTGTAATTGTAATTTGTAATCTACTCTACATTCATCAAATTTGTTGATATGCAAATATGCTAAACAATTCTAAAGCAAATTCGTTTTGCTCACGCTTTTTTTACAATAAAATCAATTTTTTCTTACACAATTTTTAATTCAAATTTATTAAAAAAAAATTTCATTTTTTAGTTGAATTTCAATTTTTTCAATTTTTTTTTCTTTTTTTTTAATATAGTTTTGAAGGGGGTCAAAATCATGTTCAAAGATTCCGTTACAAACATACAGACGTCTGAAGCTAATAAAAGCGTATTAAAAAAGCTCATCTACCTTAACAAATAACACAGGATGAACTGTATGGATATTAATTGGCCATTGAAAATCCTCTCTCTTCTCTCAAATATTTCTCATACGAAAAGGAAAAATTGAAAAAGTTGAAAAGGTACATTCGTTAAAAGTTGCCAGTGTTGCCACTCACAAAGTTTCCGTGTCGTTTGTGTAAAAATCTTACAATACCTTCTATTCCTACACGTACGATCTCATACCAACGCTTATAATACATATTAATATATCATTGTGACAAAAAAAGGACCTTACATGGCTTGTTAGCCGCCTAGCTCTTTTATACGTTCCAAAATATAGGACGACTTATTTCGAGCAGATGTTTGAAACTAAATTAAAGTCAACTTAAATCATAAAGTATGTTCAAGGTTTTTTTTTCTCCATAGACCTGCAGACGTAGGCGCGACAAAGCCATACTGTTCATATTTCATACTTAAAGGACAACAAAACCTTCAACTGTACACAAAATCTAGAGATATGTTCTTACTTTATTACAGTACGCGATTTATTATGCAAAAAAGATTAATCTTATTGGCAAAAAGCCAAGCCGACATGAGCCTGTTTTTAAAAATCACGAACTTTAAACATTACTTTTTCATAGTCCTATTCTGAATGGCACAAAATAATTCAAAGAATGAGACTGTTGAAGAAATAAAGGAAAAAGCTGAGAAATTCACAGCGTTCGCGGCAAGGGCTGCGATCTTAGACAATGACAACATTCAACTTTATTTCGTAATAAAGTATTTCGTAAATGAAGCCATTTCCATGGTAATTCGCGGAAAGCAGAGAAAGTAATCGTTGGATTATTCTACAAATGGATATATCATTACATTCATAACGATCCTTCCATGAAATCATATTGCATACATTTTGGCTCATTAGCCACTATCGAAATGTGTACGTAATTGACGACTATTAGAACATCTTACGTTACATACAAATTCAAACATCAAATCTCGATTACCATAAATTTCGTAGTCTGATTGGTCAATATAAAATTCGTTTTAAATAAGAATGCTTGCCACGTTCTAACAATCGGCCGTACATACCCCAAGGGCGCCGAACAATAGTCAGGAGAAGTGATTTGCATAGTACGATGTACACGTACTGTCTATTTATGTACATTCGACACATTTACATGCCCAATACGGGACTGGGCATAGATGAAATCAAGGACGCATCCACGGCGGCGCCGCTGATGTAATCAAACGTTCCACTTGTCTCCACGCTACTCATAATAATTCATATTCAAATTTGACGCTCGAAATAATAATAACTAGGTACGGCATGAATATCGCGGCATGAGGGCCTCAGCTCTTTGTCAACATGTCAAAATGGTTACCAGTACACAATGAGACACATGTGTTGCAGTTTACACAGTTTGTTACTCCATATAACTCCACCTCCTGACCCGAAATTTTAATGACAAAAAAATAATTACGAACGGAATATTAAGCATACTCACCCTAAAACTTTATGAGTCGTAATAGAGTCGTCCGTGAAGAAATTTTATCACTTTCTAAATTATGTAACAAAAGGTCGGTAGGTACTTACTTCCAGCCGGTGGAGTATCTCGAAAAGAGCCATATTTCGTTGCTGTGAGGTCGAAAACAATGGCATCTTTTTCGCGCCCGTTGACAGTTGCACGGCCTCTGAAAAAGTAGTTAAATTACATCTCTGTGCAAAATGTTCACAGTTAACGAATTATTATATTTTTACAGAGTTTTATGAGAAAAGGGACATTTCCCAGCTCGATTTAAACGAGAGGGATTTTCATTTCCTCCAGTGAGCGTGAGCTCTTTGAGGGGTGCACGTACTGTGTGCGGAAATTACAAATGAAATCGGTATCGTTCGCTCGAAGAACGAACGTGCAGAGTTAGACGGACCACCGGTGTTAGCTCCCAAAAGGGTCCCTTGAAAACGCTTTAGACATAGATATCAACCTTTTTTTTTTATTGCCCTTGTAGGCATACAAATATACGGCCCACCTGATGGTGAGTGGTTACCGTCGCCCATGGACTTCGGCAATGTCAGGGGCAGAGCCAAGCCGCTGCCTACCGACTTTAACTTTTAGTGTTTCAGAATTTCATACAGTAACTATTTGATGTTGATTACACAAATACAATGTAAGATTTGAATATTATTGTAATAGGCATAAACAATTCGTCCCAATTATGTTTCGTGGAATTAAAAAACGCGCTTTTTGCTTGCGCGATTTCTAGTTATTCAGGTAATTGTAATACTTCAATATACACAAATACCCTGTTAATAAGATTGTTAAAACAGCAGTGTATCCGATTGATGGCTTGGAAGCACGAGTAAATACGGTCACCTCTGGGATCAAAGTAACGAATAATATTTTTTAAATCCGTACACACAAAGAACATTGTTGAAAGTATTAGAATATATATTGCTTCACAATTATTTATTTACAGTCATGCAAATGCATAAAGCTGCAGAACTAGAAACTTAACTACGAGTATATAATAAACTGACAGCAATAAAACTTTGGTATTACATCGCGTGCTCACACATAAGCAGCGTTCGATATGAAAGGCATAAGTTCTATTGTAATTAACGGACTTGTAGTTTTAATGGTTCAACCACCATAAGGAACAAAGCATCCCTATTCATTTCATGGTTTTGTATTTAGCTCGTTAAAAATAAAGTAAATTCAATTGAAATGTTTGCAGCGTATAAAAAATATTGAGTAATAAAGGGCATTGAATCGGTGAGAATAATCGAGTTTGCACATGTAAAAACGTGCAATATATTACGGAGAAATAAACCAAAATAAAGTACACTCAACAGTTTGTTTACAACCTTTCTTGGGTTTTTTTGCATGAGAACAAAATAAGAAATCGCCGCGCCATTTCCAAAAACATCATTTTCATCAAAATATCCGAAAATTTCCTATTGGTTAATTCCAGAAAGTATACAATAAAATGAAAAAAAAAACACATTTTAATGAAAGTTTTGTCCAATTCATTTTCCTTGTCTGTATACTAACTACATGATAATGTGTACATCATAACTGTTGCCAATTTAAGTGTTATAGTGATAGATACTTAAAAATACTTGTCAGAGAATTCTAAGCTAGCAATAGTCGCACATTTCGACACCAGTACGCCGAAACAAACTTTTCCCCATTAAGCCATATCAATTTCTATTTTTCGTCTCTACCTAACCCAATTTTCAAACATAAAATTCGCTGTCACGGATGCCTGGAGTTGTGCAAAAAAAGGCGTCAAAACGACTCTTGATATTGTAGGCGGCGACGATGACTGCCAAAACTTGGGAGAGCGTTAAAATATTTACAGGGCGGTTGAAAACACGTGGCCTCGTTTCCAGTCTAAAAAGAGCCCTGGACGTAATACGTATATATGTAGCTCAAAACTCATATCCAAGTCTACTATATTCCAACATTCATAGTGTCGGTACGTGATCTTACTGCGAAATAGGAACTTGGTAACATTATTCAGATTTATTAAAATCAGACCAGGTTATTAAGGTAAGGTTTTTATGGATAAAAGTAAATAGAGTAGTGACAGAATCGAGCGAACCCTCACAAGTTAGTAACACTGTTCTGCTAGAATTTTTCTGTGGAGAACCAATCAAGCATTCCAGTAGATAGGACAGATGTTGTGCCCTTATTCTGTGGTCTCGAGGTTCATGGGGTGCCTATGAGCCCGACAATCGCTTAGCATCATGGTGGTAGGACCTCTTATGAGTCCGTACGGGTAGGTACCACCACCCTGCATATTTCTGCCGTGGAGCAGTAATGCGTTTCGGTTTGAAGGGTGGGGCAATCGTTGTAACTAACTATACTGAGACCTTAGAACTTATATCTCAAGGTGGGTGGCGCATTTACGTTGTAGATGTCTATGGCCTCCAGTAACCACTTAACACCAGGTGGGCTGTGAGTTCGTTCACCCATCTAAGAAAAAGAAGAAAAAAAAAGGTAAGAGGAAAAATCGTCTGCTCGTTTGTTACCAATATAATAATGATAATCTATATATTAATACATGAAGCAAAAACTTTGTATCCCTTTTTACGAAAATTGCGCGGGCGGAGGAGTATGAAATTTTTCACACTTATAGAGAATACAGAGAAGCAGTGCACAATGCTAATATTTTTTTTAAATAATGCATAAATAATACATTAAATAAATAAAGAAAACATTACACACACTACATACCATGTATTTGACGCACACACGCATGCATACTATTTATTGTCAAACTTTTGTTCTTGACGTTTGTTGTCAAATTGAGAATAGATTAAATATTGTTTGTCTTTATTAATATTTTTTTATAGTGTAGCCTTGGCGAAATTTGTGATTATAGAAGTATAAAATACAATCATAATAGTGTACAAACTTACAATTCCAATTAATTATAGTCGATTTTCGACTACTGCGGGACCACTAGTAATAAGAAATGTTCCTGGTTAATTGATTTACGTGCTGAATATTATCTTATTTAAGAATCGTTTTAACACGCTGGCTTGTTGAACACAAAGTGATTAATCTATAAATTTTTGGTAGTCCTGTTTTACCTTGATAATGGCGTCATAATATTAAGATACTATAATAATTTACTAATATATAACTGTATTTTTTAAAGTGCAACTAATTAAAATATATACGACCTTTTTGTATTCTCAAAATTTTGTACAATTTGTATTATAAAGGTATTTATTTACATTGCCGACAATATAACGAATTTTACATACCGGACTAGATTGAGTTTATTGTAGACTAGCGATCCGCCCTCGCTTCGCTTCGGAAACATTCAATGTTATTATTACAGCTGAGTCCCGCGATGTTACCCGCGGTTATTGTCGTACCGCGGGTAACGCCGCGAGGCGCATATAGTCTAAATAAGTAGCCTAAGTTACTTCTTATATCATCAGCTACCTATCAGTGAAAGTCTCGTCAAAATCGATCCAGCCGTTCCAGAGATTAGCCAGAACAAACAGACAGACAAAATTTGTAAAAAATGCTATTTTGGTGTATGTACCGTATAACCGTATATATATTCATATGCATGTAGTAAAAAGCAGTTATTGTAATATTACAAACAGACACTCAAATTTTATTTATATGTATAGATTGAATAAACCACCTCTATCAAAACACTTGTGTGACCATTACTATCCAAACAAAAGACGCTTTTCAGCTAACGAAACTTAAACAAAATAATATTTTACTGGTTTTCGTGTGTCATAGACACAAGGTTTAATTTCGCGTATTTTTATTTTATTATTATTTTATTTACGTCATTTCGAATAATTTACCGTCTACTGTACAACCGTAAAATATTCGCCACGTCGGAAAAAACATAGAAACGTTAGATTAAACAGTAAAGGTAGCCTTAAGTAATATATTGTTATAATTGGCTATTTATATACCTACGTGTTAAGTACAACACATTAGTACTATAACTTTCAACATTCTTTTCTCAGTATTTATTTCTTATTCTGAATTCTGTACAGAAATTACAAAGAAAAAAATATTTACGTTCTGAAAAAGCATATACAAAGGCGAATCGGCTTCATTAAGTACATTTTCTTTCACTTAATGAAAGACAAAAAAAAAGTACATATGTACATCAGAAAAGCAATGTATTAAAATGAAATCTAAACAACAAATAACATAATCTAAATGTAATAATCTATATAAATTATTAAACAGATATACTGAGATTTTCATTACAGAAAAGAGCCACATTACAAAAGAAATAGGTATCATATTAAATTATATCTCGGAAGCGTGAATGATATACCATTTTGTAGTTGAGGGCCATCGTGAAAGAAGCTACTTGTGTCAATTTATATTCAAATCGACTTTATTACAGTGGAATATCAATGAGATACGCCCAGGATACGTGGCGCTGTTACATGGGGAGTTTTCTGTTATGTGCCTAGATATGTACTCTATGTATGGTGTCTATGTACTCTCGCATGCACACGAACGATAACAATTAATATAATAATCACTATTTACACACGGTACTATTTATCTTTTGTTTTGCAGAGACCTTATGAATTAGATGTTATTTAAAAAAGTTTTTCGGTAATCGTCTTAGTAGTAAAACCTATGATTGTGATTTTACTTATTATTTATCTTTATCTGCTTTCATAGCGGAGCGTGAACGAGTTTCATTCGTTATTAATAAAAAAAATGTCTCATCTTATCTTATACCTTTAAACGAGCAATTCTTGTATATTAATACATACTTATATAGGTATAATCTGAATCTCGGAAACGGCTCCAACGATTTTCATAAAATTTAGTAAACAGGGGATTTCGGGGGCGATAATTCGATCTAGCTACGATTTATTTTCAGAAAATGTTGTTTTATTCGTGTTTTCAATAATCAACTCTTCCCGACATCTATTGGCGAATAATGATACTATTTTTCTTAATTGAGGGCAACTAGCCGTTTTAAAGTCACAACAAGATGGCGTTATCAAAAAAAAAATCATCATAAGTCATCATCTATTTATTTTTTAATAACGTATTTTTAGATAGAGCCCTTTAGTCCCAATTTTCATAAATATCTCAGAAATATCTCAGAACTCGTTTCCATTATGAATGAGCTAAGTCACACAAAACTTTGAAAGTCATACGAGACTCGCACATTATTGCTAATTCAAGCCGCTACGTTTGAAACGGGTTTAGTCCTTTGAGGCCGCGTCGCTTAAGTAATCGAAATATACCGCGCTCGAGTAACAAATAGATACGAACGTTGAAAAAGGTGTTCGAAACGGCCCGGTGCAGAGCTGCGTCAGCGGAATCAGCGCGGAAGTCAGGGTGCGAGCGTGACGTGAGATTTTCTTTGAACACTCCATCAATTCTGCCGCGTCACCGCACGCGCTCTTACTGTAATAGCCCTCGCTGAGTAAGCTCGCACCGCTTCACATGTCTGTCACGTTTCTCGTAGATTTTTCATGGAGATTTTCACATCCGAAACCGATAGAGCAGACTGCGTTTCAGGATTCAGTTGATTTCGTCCTGACTCCTTCGATGTTCGTAACATTATATAGTGTATCTCATCAAAATCGATTCAGTTAAAAAATATGTCTCAAAGAGAAGCTCTTAGGATTCAAACAGATGACCGATTTTACCGTGAGTTCTTTGACGTGTAAAAAGTTTTCAAGCCATTAATCTTTAGTCTCGTCTGCAGTCAATATTCGTAGAAACTAAAAGATACATTACCTATACGTGAACGCGCCCTACGTGCGGAATGAAAACTGGTAGAATTCATAAGACTTACCTTTAGATCTAGGTCCATAACCAGGTGTCTTCCGAACGATGTGCCACCGGTTTTCTGTATGTGCAAGAAGACCATGACATCGTGAGCGTTGAGGTCGAACCTAAAGTCGTCATGCAGCACCTCATCGTAAGAGAGGCCTGGCTGAGCGATGACCTCAGGCAGTGGCCGGCCCAGACTTTCAGAGTATGTAAGTGCCAATGGTTCCGAGATCCGTTCCCTTTGTGACAACGCACACACCTGCCAACAAATAAACCTACTTTAATAAAACTCTACATTTCCGTGTTTCGAAATCAGGAACTTAAACTTATAAAACTTTACGTTTTCGTCTTTTGCTTGGACGAACAGACAAGCTCATTTCATTCGTTCTTAGTACATTCCTAAGCACTAAGTATTTTCATAGAAAAAGTAATTATTTTTTTTATTATTGCCTAGATGTTAAGTGGTTACTGGAACCCATAGACATCTACAACGTAAATGCGCCACACACCTTGAGATATAAGTTCTAAGGTCTCAGTATAGTTACAACGGCTGCCCCACCCTTCAAACCGAAACGCATTACTGCTTCACGGCAGAAATAGGCGGGGCGGTGGTACCTACCCGTGCGGACTCACAAGAGTTCTACAACCAGTAAATAGAAAGAAATTCTTAAATATCGCATGTTCGACTTTTATACACAATATACGTACGTCTATGTGACCTCAGTCTATTCGACTATCTACTATTAATTGCCGATTAGTCGGTCATAGTCGTAGATTTTGACATTCGCCCCTAACAAGCAAAGCACCACTCAACAATCACATAATTAGTACAGCTACTGATTAAATAAGTGGAACAGTACTTAGAGCCCCTGTCGTGAGTTCTATTTCCAAATCGGCCAAACATTCGTGTGACGAAGGTTTATCTGCTCTATATCTGGATGTTTAATATATTAAACGATATCAATCTCTAATTTTCATAGTACAGAGGATCCTAGATTGAGGCTCGGTGACCGTGTGTGATTTACTTTTTTTTAATGCTTCGATGGATGGTCGTGTTCACGGGCCACCTGATGTTAAGTGGTTATCGGAACTCATAGATATCTACAACGTAAATGCCGCCACCTACCTTGAGACTGGAGTTCTAAGGTCTCACTTTTAACAGTACAGCGTCTGCCTCCGCCCTTCAAACCGAAACGCATTACTGCTTCACGGTATAAATAGGCAGGGTGGTGGTTGGTAACTAACCGTGCGGATTCGCAAGACGTCCTACCACCAGTAATTACGCTAATTATTAAGTGGAAGTCAATCGTGAACATTTTTGAAGTGCGTATTTCATTGGAAAAATTGGTACCTGCCGCCGGGATCAGTTATCCTTTAGGCCACAACGACTTCGACTTTACTTAAAGATTTCTTATTATTAATTATCACATTACCGAGCTATTGCACCATTATATTTTTTTACTCTGCTCCAAAATAACTCATACCCAAAAGTAAATTGAGAAGAAAAAACAAAAAAAACCGTTAAAGGGAATATCTTCAATCGTTACTTTATTGAAATACGTAAGACCTCTTCTCGCCCTTGAAAGTTTCCCGGGCTCCGTGCCCCCTGTAGACGCGACCCCTACTTAATCGAAGTCAACTCGGCATTAAGGGGAATATTGATTTAGACATCTCTATTAGCAATAAGATTGATGCTGTGCTCCTGCTTCTAACAAAACGTTATGTATACCAAAATATTTGCATGGAATCATGTTTTACTTAAAGAAGGCTCGCTGTGTACAATAGATTAAACCTAAAGTAACTGTTCTCTCCGGGCGTAGCTGGAATAGTCCTATCAGGCTAATAGACTATACCAAGAATAGGTAGGAAAAAAAAGAGAGAAAAAAGGTAACTGTTAGGCCAATAAACAAAAGTGAATACCTAATTACTTAAACAGTAATCATAACCAACATTAACAATAACAATACAAGGGGCATAGCCAAGGCAGTTCCTACTGCAAAATAATGCTAAGCATTTCACTACCCGACGAACTATTACTCTGAAAGATAGTCTGACCTTAAGCTGCCGATTGTTCTAGTTAATCAGATTGGGGACATTTTGTTAGCTTTTAACTAATATATCTCCGAACAAATCATTGTAACCAAAACCCGAATACAAACTTACATCTCTAAGAACTACCAATGTGGAACTTTTTATTTATTTATTTATTGCTTAGATGGGTGAACGAGCTCACAGCCCAACTGGTATTAAGTGGTTACTGGAGCCCATAGACATCAGCAACGTAAATGCGCCACCCACCTTGAGATATAAGTTCTAAGATCTCAAGTATAGTTACAACGGCCGCCCCACCCTTCAAACCGAAGCTGCAATAAATTCCCGGAGGTATCTCAGAGCTGGTGAATTTTTCAAAACGTTTCCGGCATTTACTCAAGTAATAGATTCGAAGATCTTAATTTGAACGAGAAATTAATGAATTGAAAACAATTTTTTACCGAACGTTTCCTTTGAATGTCGTTTTACGAATCGCCTTAGGGCAAATAATGCTTTTTTTTCTTCGTGAATATTCAACCGTTTTTGTAGAAGTCGTGTCAATGTTTCCTTTTTAACAGAAAGAAGGGGGCAGAGTTCACGTCGGTTAAACTGTTCATTGGGTAAATATTTATTTATCGCGTCAACAAACTTGGAACCGTATCGAGAACAATAATTTTATACAAAGAACAAAACAATGCTATGTTAGCCCTTTCCCCTATTTCTACCACAACCAAATATGCTTCTCGACTTGACAGTTAAGACAATAACGACTGTTATGCTAGTTTTGTTAATGCTAGTGAAACTTTAAAGCGCCTAAGGCTTCGATGACCGTTTTACATCAGACGTGTGTGTATAGGGCTCGTCAGCGCAATTGGATAGTAATTTAAATTATCACAATTCCCCTTAAGCAGTTTTGTTTTAGTTTCAAACGTGGCAACGTGGATGGCTCAAACCCATAATTGTAGTCATCTAAGGTTTGTATATAAATGGACTCGGATCAAGAGGGTAACAACACAAAAGGGCGCTCTACTCTTACCCCACTTATTTGTTCGCCTAATGAAGTGGGTGAGGGCTTTTCACTCCACAAACACAGACGAAATGTACAGTACACGTGGATATACATACAGCTGCGATCATTAGTGTAACTGGAATCAAAGTTTTATATTCTTTTTTTCTGCCAATGTCTACGCATGCGGTCTATGTATATTCACATGTTTCCGATGTAGAAAATAACAATAAAGCATATATTTATTTCACAACGCATATCATCGAAATTAGAAGGAATCGCGATATACAGTAATATGTATATGTAAACAAAAAAACTGTAACTGAAGTCTGTACCTTGAAGATACGAAAAAGATCGCCTTATTTGTCTAGTGGTTGATGATTTTGACAGCTGTACCATCGACGAGATTTGATACCTGGTTGATATCTGTATGTACCTACTAATTGTGTAAACGTGAAAGTTTGTGTTTCAAGGTTTGTTACTTAAATTATGCAAAAGCGGAACTTGTTTCAACGAATTTTTGCAGAAATATAGTTTACTTGAATTAACACGTATTTTTTTTTGTGGTAAACGATATGACAAGAGCATCCTCGAGTACATAAATTCATGTTTCTTATATATGTTTCTACTATCAACAACACAGAAAAATCTCCAACAGATGCCCTTCAATATGGGGCCTTTCTTAAAGAAACGATTATGACGTAACGTATCAGTGCATCTACAATCTCTTTGTATATCTCTCTCGTATATATATTTAAGTCGTCCTGGCCTAAAGGATAAGACATCTGCATCTTCATGCATCTGATGCATTCGTGTTGAGCGATGAGAGCGAATTCCAGGCGGGTACTAATTTTTCAATGAAATACGTACTCAAAAAAATATGTTCACGATTGACTTCCACGGTGAAGGAAGAACATCGTGTAATAAAATCAAACCCGCAATATTATAATTTGCGTAATTACTGGTGGCAGGACCTCTTGTGAATCCGCGCGGGTAGGTACCACCTCCCCGCCTATTTCTGCCGTGAAGCAGTAATGCGTTTCGGTTTGAAGGGTGGTGCAGCCGTTGTAACTATACTTGAGGCTTTAGAACTTATATCTCGAGGTGGGTGTCGCATTTACGTTGTAGATGACTATGGGCTGCAGTAACCACTTAACACCAGAAAAAAAAAGAAAAAATATCTATTTGTACTGACTGACAAACACCTTTTTTTTCTTTTTTTTTTTCCACAGGAGAAAATCGCCGGATCCCCACCCGCGCGGCAGGTGGGGTATGTGGGAGTTGAACCTCACTAAAAACTCCTGCCGCTCACAACCGGCGCCCTACCTCGGACCGGGCCGGAGCCCAGTCGGGGCTATTGAAACGGCGGGACAGGGTTGACGCAGAGCACATTACATCCATCCCACCGTCCCACGGACGCCGGACCGGTGGCCGCCAGCGACACGACCACCGGTTCCCTCGTTCAGCGGGCCGAGATCCCGCTTGATGGCGCCGCGTTACACCTTCCCCCAGAGCGGTCGGGGGAACGCGGTCTACCATCACCCGGCTTCCTATTGCGGGTGAGCGTGCAAAGCACGCCACCCCACGTCTGGGTCTCTCCCCGCACAAAACGGGTGGGACCCCTAGCTCTTAGGGGGCCAGGTCACGGATACGACCCCGGTCCCGACCCCCTGCTCGGCGGCGGCGGGTTTCTGCGTAGTGAGGAGAGCTTTCCCTCACTCGCCCCGCCGCCTCCTTCTGCGAGATGGTGCACTCGCAGAAGTCGAGTATAGCCTTCCATGACTCATCGCTGCCAAGCATCGACGCCACGACGCCAGGCAGCGACAAGTCAGGTCCTATCTTTGCGACCAGGACACGGTGCTGCACCTCCCAAGCGGGGACTGACAAACTCCTTAGAAGATATTCAAGTTTTTGTCTACGCTGTTCAAAGTAAGCACATTTGACGGGCGCGGTATTGTTAGCTAAGCGACAATATGTAACAAACAAAAAAAAATTTACTTCACTACCGATATGGTTGTGCATCTACTGGTGGTATGGCCACATCGAATGTGTGCCATTGAACTGTAATTTTCTGCCGCAAAATGCAAATGTTTTACAGTTTGTGGAACAATCATTAAAACACTGCAATTTCTATTTCGTGTTTCGAAGTGAACGGAAACATTCTCATAGTGATGTATACGAGCTCATGATAACACATCAACGATTCGCAGTAAAAAAATTATCATTAATTTCAACTACATTTATTTTACAAATGTAT